>NW_022316059.1:0-12716 GCF_002776525.5 Piliocolobus tephrosceles
CCCATCTGGGGGGGATTTGCTGTACATGGTCCCATCTGGGGGGGATTGGCTATCCACAGAGGTAGGAAGATGAAGTGATGCCAAGTAGGATCATCCTCCCTCCAGAACTTGGGCCCACTCTTCCAGGAGCTGTCATCTATGCTTGGAGCAATAACCCATTTTCTCTCCTCTCTTAGCATATGAATTTTTCACTACTTTAAAAAACTGCTGGCCAAGCACAGTGGTTCACGCCTGTAATCCCACCACTTTGGGAGGCCGAGGCAGGTGGATCACCTGAGGTCAGGAACTTGAGACCATCCTGGCCAACATGGTGAAACCCCCTCTCTACTAAAAATACAAAAATTAGCCAGGCGTGGTGGCAGGTGCCTGTAGTCCCAACTACTTGGGAGGCTGAGGCAGGAGAATTGCTTGAACCCAGGAGGCAGAGGTTGCAAAGAGCCGAGATTGTGCCAATGTACTCCAGCCTGGGCAACAGAGCGAGACTCCATCTCAGAAAAAAAAAAAAAAAACATTGCAATATACATTCATAACCAAGTCCACTTTCAAATAACACCATACTGCTTCATGAGTAGTACAGGTCCTTCATGGATAGTACAGATACTTTATAACAGTATTTGCTGGCCAGGCACAGTGGCTCATGCTTATAATGCCAGCACTTTGGGAGGCCAAGGTGAGTGGATCACTTGAGGTCAGGAGTTCAAGACCAGCCTGGCCAACATGGTGGAATCTCGTCTCTACTAAAACACAAAAATTAGACAGGCGCAGTGGCGGGTGCCTGTATTTCCTGCTACCTGGGAGGCACCCCAAGTTGGGATCGCACCATTGTACTCCAGCCTGGGTGACAGAGGGAGATTCTGTCTAAAAAACAAAAAATAAAAACAAACAAACAAAAACAGTATTTGCAACTCCTTTCTACTGGCTTTCTAAAGCAAAGAAACATGGATTTCATTGATTACACATTTCCAGGCTATAATCATGCAATTCCTTCATGCTATTATTACTTTGGATGGTCATCTATTAGATTGGTTAATAAGAAAAGTAAAAGGTTATTTTTATTCCTTCTCAGATTCTCTTCCTTTCTTGATGTGCATGAGCATTTCTGACCTACATCATTTTCCTTTTCACTGAGGAACTTCTTTTAACACTTTTTGCAAGGCAGGTCTGCTGGCAATAAATTCCCTCAGTTTTTGTTTTTTGAAAAAGTCTCTTTCTCCTTCGCATTTGCAAGATAATTTCACTGGATGTAGAGAATTATAAGTTGGTGGGTTTTTTCTTTCAATACTTTAAATATTTCACTCCACTCTATATTTTCATGGTTTCTGATGAGAAGACCAATGTAATTCTTGTGCTTGTTCCTCTATGGGTAAGGTGCTTTTTCCTGGCTTCTTTCAAGATTTTATTTTCGATTTTCTGCAATTTGAATATGATATGCTAAAATATAGTTTTTATAATATTTATCCTGCTTAATATTCTCTGGGGATTCTGGATACAGTGGTTTGAATGGGTCCCCAAAATTCGTGTATTGGAAACTTGGTCCCCAATGTGGCAGTGTTGGGAGGTGGGACTTTAACTTTCAAGAGGTGGTTAGGTCACAGCGGCAGGGCCATTACCTGGGGAGTGGGTTTGTTACCACCTGAGTGAATTCCTTATAAAAAGAGGAATCTGGCCGGGCGCGGTGGCTCAAGCCTGTAATCCCAGCACTTTGGGAGGCCGAGATGGGCGGATCACGAGGTCAGGAGATCGAGACCATCCTGGCTAACACGGTGAAACCCCGTCTCTACTAAAAACTACAAAAAACTAGATGGGGCGAGGTGGCGGCGCCTGTAGTCCCAGCTACCCGGGAGGCTGAGGCAGGAGAATGGCGTGAACCCGGGAGGCGGAGCTTGCAGTGAGCTGAGATCCGGCCGCAGCACTCCAGCCTGGGTAACAGAGCGAGACTCCGTCTCAAAAAAAAAAAGAGGAATCTGCGTTTCTCCTGCATTCTCTTTGTCTGTCATCCTCTCTTGCCCTCCCACCTTCTGCCATGGGATAACCTAACAAGAAGGCCCTTGCCAGTTGCCAGCTCTTTGATCTTGAATGTCCCAGCCTCTAAAACTGTGAGAAATAAATTTCTATCCATTATAAATTAAGCAGTCTCAGATATTCTTTTATAGCTGCACAAAAATGACTAAGACACTGGATGTGATTTGATGTCTGTCATTAATTTTGGGAAAATTTGTACTCATTATTCAAATATTTCTTCTGTTCTCTATTCTTCTGGTTTTCCAAAATATGTATGTCACACTTTTTCATATTGTGCCACAGTTCTTGGACATTCCATTCAGGTTTTCTTGTTTTATTTTATTTTATTTTTATTTTTATTTTATTTATTTATTTTTTTGAGACGGAGTCTCCCTCTGTCCACCAGGCTGGAGTGCAGTGGCGCTATCTCGGCTCACTGCAAGCTCCGCCTCCCAGGTTTACGCCATTCTCCTGCCTCAGCCTCCCGAGTAGCTGGGACTACAGGCGCCCACTACCTCGCCCGGCTAGTTTTTTGTATTTTTAGTAGAGACGGGGTTTCACCGTGTTAGCCAGGATGGTCTTGATCTCCTGACCTCGTGATCTGCCCGTCTCGGCCTCCCAAAGTGCTGGGATTACAGGCTTGAGCCACCGCGCCCGGCCACTTGTTTTATTTATTTATTTATTTTTGTTATTTTTTTCTCTTTGTATTTCAGTTTGGGAAGTTTCAGTTAATATATCGTCAAGCTCACTGGTTGTGTCCAGTCCACTGACATTCCTCATTTTTGTTATGGTGTTATTTTTAAAATTTCTAGCGTTTCCCTTTATTGTTTCTTAGAGTTTCCATCTCTCTGCATACATTATGCATCTGTTCTTGCTGTAATCTATTTTTTCCATGAGGCCCCTCAACATATTAATTATAGTTATTCTCGGTTCCAAAATCTGTGACCTAGCTGAGTCTGGTCTGATGCTTGCTTTGTTTTCTTTTTTTTTTTTTTCTTGCCTTAAAACATAGTATGCCATGTGATTTTTTGTAAAAATATGGGCATTATTTATCAGGTAAGAGGAACTGAGATAAGTAGGCACATAGTGTGAGGTTTTGTGTTAATCTGGCTAGGAGTTGGACTGCGTTTAAATTTGTTGCTATAGGTGTTGGAGGCTTTAATTTATTCCAGTGTCCTAGTTTTTGTCTCTCGTGTTGTCTTTGTGTTCCTCTAAAAACTCCTTAAATGGAATCGTTACCTTGCAGCTCCTTCAGCTGTAATCTATTATTACTATACTGGAATCACAGCTCTTCAGCTGTAATTCATTGTTATTATACTGGAGCCATGTTGATGTGGCGGTAAGTTACATAAGGGAAATACAAATCATTCTGTAATTCTATTATTAAAGCTCAGGCATGGCTGGGCGCAGTGACTCATGCCTGTAATCCCAGCACTTTGGGAGGCCAAAGTGGGTGAATCACAAGGTCAAGAGATCGAGACTATCCTGGCCAACATGGTGAAACCCTGTATCTACTAAAAATACAAAAATTAGCTGGGTGTGGTGGCGTGCGCCTATAGTCCCAGCTATTAGGGGGGCTGAGGCAGGAGAATCACTTGAACCTGGGAGGCAGAGGAGGTTGCAGTGAGCCGAGATCACGCCACTGCACTCCAGCCTGGCAACAGAGCGAGACTCTGTCTCAAAAAAATAATAATAAAAACTAAAATAAATAAATAAGGCTCAGGCTTGTATGTCTGGGCTGTGACTTTTTTCCTCCTTCGGTGAGACAGAAAGGCTAGTGTGGCTGAATTTGAGTAACTTGCCCAAGTCAGATAAGGCTCTGATAACATTTTTGCCCTGCTGACAAGGCCTTTGATATAGAGAACACTGTGACATATTTTAGAATGGTTAACTTTCCTCTTACACTAGCAGAAACAAGTGTTCCTTTCTGATTCTTTATAGTAAGAATCTGGTTGGGTTCCTAGAAGTAAAACCCACTAAAACTCCAACCCCCAGGAGTTTCTCACTCTTTTTTTTTTTTTTTTTTTGAGACGGAGTCTCACTCTGTTGCCCAGGCTGGAGTACAGTGGCATGATCTTGACTCACTGCAACTTCTGCCTCCTAGATTCAAGCGATTCTCCTGCCTCAGCCTCCCGACTAGCTGGGACTACAGGCGCCTGCCATCATACTCAGCTAATTTTTAAAAAAATTTTTTAGTAGAGACGGGCTTTCACCGTGTTGCCCAGGCTGGTCATGAACTCCTGAGCTCAGGTGATCTGGCCGCCTTGGCCTCCCAAAGTGCTGGAATTATAGGTGTGAGCCACCATGCCCAGCCTTTATTTTATTTTTATTTTTATTTTTTATTTATTTTATTTTTTTTATTTTTTTTGAGACAGAGTCTCGCTCTGTCGCCCAGACTGGAGTGCAGTGGCCGGATCTCAGCTCACTGCAAGCTCTGCCTCCCGGGTTTATGCCATTCTCCTGCCTCAGCCTCCCGAGTAGCTGGGACTACAGGCGCCCGCCACCTCACCTGGCTAGTTTTTTGTATTTTTTAGTAGAGACGGGGTTTCACCATGTTAGCCAGGATGGTCTTGATCTCCTGACCTCGTGATCCGCCCGTCTCAGCCTCCCAAAGTGCTGGGATTGCAGGCTTGAGCCACAGCGCCCGGCCTTATTTTTATTTTTATTTTCATTTTATTTTTATTTTTTTGAGATGGAGTCTCGCTCTGTCACCCAGGCTGGAATGCGGTGGTGCGATCTCAGCTCATTGCAACTTCCACCTCCTGGATTCAGGCAATTCTTCTGCCTCAGCCTCCTGAGTAGCTAGGATGACGGGTGCATACTGTACCGTGCTAATTTTCTTAATTTTTTTTTTTTTAGAGGAAGACTTTCTGTAGCCCAGACTGGAGTGCAGTGGTGCGATCTTGGCTCACTGCAACCTCCACTTCCCGGGTTCAAGCGATTCTCCTGCCTCAGCCTCACGAGTATCTGGGATTACAGGTATGCACCACTGCACCTGGCTAATTTTTTTTGAATTTCTAGTAGAGATGGGGTTTCACCATGTTGGCCAGGCTGGTCTCAAACTTCTGGCCTCAGTGATCCACCTGCCTTGGCCTCCCAAAGTGCTGGGATTACAGGCATGAGCCACTGCACCTGCCCTAAATCTACTTTTTAAAGGAAAAGGCAATATAGAGAATATTAAACGGGAAAAGAAGTTATAGCATAGCATTATACACACATCACACCCATGTAAAAAATATATGTGTGGATTTATACACACACATACAGATATGTATATATGTGCACACATAGATCTATAGATATATATCCACATATGTATATATGTGTATGTATATATATTAATATATATAGATACAGAAACACATAAACATACAGAAAAAATTAGAAATCACATCAAACTCTTGACAAGATATTTTAGGAGGTTTAGGATTACTATAATGGTGACTGAAAAGCATTAGCATTATGACATTTATTCCAATTAGAAGAGACTAATTATATATAATTACATATATATTTGAAAACAATACATTCCAGTTTCATTTATGACATGCAAAGAGCTTAGAATTTGCCACTCATGTCTTTACAGTAAGAAAACTGGAAAACTGAAAATCAATGACTTTAACAATTTTTCTTGGACCCAAGAGAGAGTTGAGGTTGCAGGGCAAAGCATCACCTCAAAATCTGGAGAGACAGGAGAATAAAGAGAATCATAGATGAGGTCAGTTTACCTGGAGCAGAGCCATACACTGGCAGGAATATTTACATGGTAACTGATGAATGGCTAAAGGCTGGATGTGGACAAGCATAAGAGTGAGAAACTTTCATGGTGGCTCACTCTGGGAGGCCGGAGAATTGCTTGAACCCTACAGGTGAAGGTTGCAGTAAGCTGATATTGCGCCACTGCACTCCAGCCTGGGCGACAGAGCGAGACTCTGTCTCCAAAAAATATTAATTAATTAAATTAAATAAAAGCTAGATTTATTTCAAATGTTTATATGTGATGAAATTATTTTTCCTCAGTAATCTTGAAATTTCATCTATTCATAATTACTAATTTTCTTCAATAAAGATTGATGACTCTTTGAATCTATAAATAAAATTTTGTTTGGCCGGGCGTGGTGGCTCATGCCTGTAATCCCAGCACTTTGGGAGGCCGAGGCAAGTAGATCACTTGAGGTCAGGAGTTTGACACCAGGCTGGCCAACGTGGTGAAACTCCGTCTCTGCTAAAAATACCAAAATTAGCTGGCCGTGGTGGCACATGCCTGTAATTCCAGCTACTTGGGAGGTTGAGGCAGGAGAATCGCTGGAACCCCGGAGGCAGAGGCTGCAGTAAGTCAAGATTGCCACCACTGCACTCCAGCCTGGGTGACAGAGCGAGACTGTCTTAAAAGATAAAAAAAAAAAAAAAAGAAAACTGTGATTCTAGGACAGGCACGGTGGTGTACACCTGTAATCTTAGCACTTTGGGAGGTCAAGGTGGGAGGATCACTTATGGCCAGGAGTTCGAGACCTGTCTGGGCAACATGGCAAGACCCTGTCTCTAATAAATAAATAAATAAATACAAAAATGCATAAATAAGCCAGCCAGGCATGGTGGCACATGCCTGTAGTCTCACCTACTCAGGAGGCTGAGTCTGGAGGATCACTTGAGCCCAGGAGTGTAAGGCTGCAGTGAGCTATGATTGTGCCACTGCATTCCAGCCTCAGCAACAGAGTGAGACCCTGTCCTTGAAAAAAAGAGAAAATTTGTGATTCTATTTAAAACACAGGCAAATAAATCTTTATTTTTAACTCATTTCCCACTAATCGCCTGAGCAAGTATTCAATTAACTTATGTCATTATTTTTCTAATTCCTATATAAAATATTAACATATAATAGAAAAATCTTTTGAGGGTTCAAGAGATGTTTTTGTTTTTGTGTTTTGTTTTTGAGACGGAGTCTGTCTCTGTCACCCAGGCTGGAGTACAGTGGTGCAATCTTGGCTCACTGCAAACTCTGCCTCCTGTATTAAAGTGATTCTCATGCCTCAGCCTCTCGAGTAGCTGGGAGTAAAGGCCCCCAACACCATGCCCAGCTAATTTTTGTATTTTGAGTAGAGACAGAGTTTCAACATGTTGGCCAGACTGGTCTTCAACTCCTGACCTCAGGTGATCCGTCCGCCTCAGGCTCCCGAAGTGCTGGGATTACAGGTGTGAGCCACTGCACCCAGCCAACAGATGTTTTAAAATACATTTTTTGGGGGCCGGGCGTGGTGGCTCATGCCTGTAATACCAGCACTTTGGGAGGCCAAGGCTGGTGGATCACCTGAGGTCAGGAGTTGGAGACCAGCCTGATCAACATGGAGAAACCCTGTCTCTGCTAAAAATACAAAATTAGCCGGATGTGGTGGTGCATGCCTGTAATCCCAGCTACTAGGGAAGCTGAGGCAGGAGAATCACTGGAACCCGGGAAGCAGAGGTTGCAGTGAGCCGAGATCACACCATTGCACTCTAGCCTGGGCAACAAGAGGGAAAATCCATCTCAAAAAAAAAATTATTTTTTTGGTAGCTACACTTTCAGATATATTTCTGATTCAAGATGGCAGACTATGCCATGTGCAGTGGCTCACTCCTGCAATTTCATCACTTTAAGAGGTTGAGGCAGGACCTGAGGTCAGGAGTTCAAGACCAGCCTGGCCAGCATGGCGAAACCCCGTCTCTACTAAAAATACAAAAATTAGCTGAGTGCAGTGGTGCGTGCCTGTAACCCCAGCTATATTGGAGGCTGAGGCAGGAGAATCGCTTGAACCCGGGAGGCAGAGATTGCAGTGAGCTGAGATCACGCCACTGCACTCCAGCCTGGAGACATAATGAGACTCCATCTCAAAAAAAAAAAAAAAAGTTGGCAGACTAAACACACACCTCCATCTTCTTTCCTTCCCAAGGTCTCAATGAATTATGGAATTATAGGAAAGAGCCAGCAGGTGGAATCCTATCAATGGTGAAAAAGAAGAGGAAGTTGCACTTAGCCCAACACATGGTATGTAATGAAGGAAATCCTGGCAACTGGTGAACCCATGGTCAACAAAAAGAGCAGGGCTGTGCCAGGAAGCCATCTTTAGGGTAATTCATTAAGGAAGCATGCTTGGAATTACAGGGACTATCAGTTCCCCCCTCTTCTCCTCTTCCACCATGATTCATTCAACGAATATTTGTTGAGCACATTGCAAAGCACTAGGCACTGTTTTGAGTGTTTTGCCCTCAGGATAAAGCGCATGAACAGTTTTCTAAAGTAAGTGGACAGGCGGCCCAAGGAGGGCGCTCAATGAAGTGCTTCATGCCCAGGTGAAGGAGAGCAGAGCTAGCGCTGCCTTTAGAACTCCATAGCAGATGTGGGTTGGGAGCAGGACAGGCAGCTCTGCCTAGGAGAGAAACACACGAAACCTGTTCCATTGGAAATACAACCCTCCTGAATTTAGCAATTGTGGGGTTCCCCAGACTGCTCACCCACACATCTTTTATTTAGTGAAGTATGCCCTGCCACTTACATGGAAGCTGCCAGCTCTCCCCTCAGGGAGAGGCCTGCTGGAAAACAGATCACTGATACAGAAACACACAAGCCCATCTCAGCCCAGACTAACCAATGGAGGGCTTTGCTCCTACTTATGAGTGAATGTCAGAGCTTGTTAAATAGGAGGAAAGGCCACAGAAGCATGGAAGAAAAGGACCGGGTGGGCATGGTGGCTCACTTTGGGAGGCTGAGGCAGGTGGAGCTCTTGAGCCTGGGAGTTCAAGACCAGCCTGGCCAACAGGGTAAAACCTTGTCTCTACTAAAAATACAAAAAAAAAAAAAAAATTAGCCAAGTATGGTGGCACATGTCTGTGGTCCCAACTACTTGAGAGGCTGAGGTGGGAGAATCATCTGAGCCTGGGAAGTTGAGGCTGCTGTGAGCTGTGTTCACACCACTGCACTTCAGCCTGGGCAAGAGAAGTGAGACCCTGTCTCAAAAAAACAAACAACTACAAAACAAAACAAAACAAAAACAAAAATAAAGGACCAAGATGAACTAACTGAATAGCAGACCCCCGTCAGAAATAGAAATACCTCTGAAAACAAGAGAATTTCAAATTGTCCTAATTAGTGTACATGGTATACTATGGTAGACTGCAAATGTACTATGCCATGTATTAGTGTTAAGATACATGGCATAGTGCAAAAAGTCTTCGGTGAAAAGACATTAATCAGACAACTGAATGAGTGATTGCCAAAATACTGTAAAGGATTGGGAAAATGATCAAGGGGATTAGCTGTGAACCAAATAATTGAGAGGACACAGTAGAGGAAGTATCTCAGAACATAAATCAGAAAGATAGCAGATGGAAGATATCTTAAGGTAAAGAAGGTAAAGAAGAAGAGAACAAAGACAACAGAGTGGGAAAATAAATAACAAAAGAAAATTTCCCCTAACTTAGGCAAAAATAAGCCAGCAAGTATCAAACAGGACTAATTAAAAATGTCCACACTTTCTAGTGAGATTTCAGAAATCCAAAAGTCTTCAGTAGTGGGAGTTGAAAAACCATGTCACTTGCAAAGTTTCCAAATTCAGACTACTTTCATATTTCTCATCACCAAGTGCCAGAAGGAATTGGAAAAACATCTTCAAAGATGGAGGAGAAAAGTGTTAGACCTAAAATGCTATGCTTAACTAAGGCATCCATCAAATGTGAAGATAAAATAAAGATATTTTCAGACATAAAGATATTCAAAAAAGCCTAATCCTTTGTGACAAATTTTTAAGGGGATTTTCCGGAAAAAAAAAAAAAAAATCTAAACAAATCCCAAAAAGGAAGATGACATGGGAGTAGCAACTAGAAATTGAAGTACAGTGGCTCACACCTGTAATCCCAACATTTTGGAGGCTGAGGAGGGAGAGTCGCTTGAGCCCAAGAGTTTGAGACCAACCTGGACAACATAGGCATAGTGGCACATGTCTGTAGTCCCAGCTACTTTGGAGGCTGAGGTGGAAGGATCCTTGAACCCAGGAGGTCAAGGCTGCAGTGGGCCAAGATCATGCCACTGCAATCCTCCAGCCTGAGTGACAGAGCCAGACCTTTATATTAGTCTGCTCTCACGCTGCTATAAGGAACTGCCCAAGACTGAGTAATTGATAGAGGAAAGAAGTTTAATTGACTCATAGTTCCACATGGCTGGGAAGGCCTCAGGAAACTTACAATCATGGCAGAAGGGGAAGCAAACACGTCCTTCACATGATGGCAGGAAGGAGAAGTGCCAAGCAAAAGAAAGAAAAGCCCCTTATAAAACCATTAGATCAGCTGGGCATGGTGGCTCACACCTGTAATCCCACCACTTTGGGAGGCCAAGGCGAGTGGATCATTTGAGCTCAGGAGTTTGAGACCAGACTGACCAACATGGTGAAACCCCATCTCTACTAAAAATATAAAATAATTAGCCAGACATGGTGGTGCATGCCTGTAATCCCAGCTACTTGGGAGGCTGAGGCAGGAGAATTTCTTGAACCCAGGAGGCAGAGGTTGCAGTGAGCTGAGATTGCGCCACTGCACTCTAGCCTGGGCGACAGAGCAAGACTGTGTCTCAAACAAAAAAAAAATCAGATCTTGTGAGAACTCACTCACTGTCATGAGTGAGAACAGTAACATGGAGGTAACCACACCCATGATTCAATTACCTCCTACCGGCTCCCTCCCGTGACACGTGGGGATTATGGGAGCTACAATTTAAAATTAGATTTGGGTGGGGACACAGCCAAACTGTATCAACCTTGTCTCAGGAAAAACAAACACACAAAAAAACAGAAAAGGCTGGATGCGGTGGCTCACACCTGTAATCCCAGCACTTTGGGAGGCTGAGGTGGGCGGATCACCTGAGGTCAGGAGTTTGAGACCAGCCTGGCCAACCCCGTCTCTACTAAAAATACAAAAATTAGCCAGTTGTGGTGGCACGCATCTGTAATCCCAGCTACTCGGGAGGCTGAAGCGGGAGAATCGCTTGAACTTGGAGGGCAGCGGTTACAGTGGGCCGAGATCACACCACTGCAGTCCAGCCTGGGGTGACAGAGTGAAATTCTGTCTCAAAAATAAAGAAAGAAAAAAGTAATTAAAGTACAACAATATGATTACTGATAGAAATAAAAAAGGATACATTAGATATTGGTATTAGGAAGGTTCTCCTTTGATTGCCCAACTATTCACGAACTAGGGTTTTATGAATCAGGATGTCAAAAAAATATAAACTAGGGTTATATATGTGTATTTTAATCTGTTCCAGCACACTCGTTCTATAATAATCATGTTTGCATATTCACAGTTTTTATGATATTTCTTTGGTTTTCCTCTTTTAGGATTTATTCATTCATTCAACAAATGTTTGCTCAGCACCTATTACATGCTAGGAACTGTTCTTGGGAATGGGAATACTCAAAGAACACAACAAAACCCTCCTCATGGACTTACTTTCTAGTGAGAAGGCTATGATAACATTTAAATATTCTGGGGAGACACTAGTTCCCTAAATGTACACAACACTCCTGACATCAAATTTGTGCATCTTTTTCCACACTGGCCAATCTCTGACCAGCTAGCTGTCCTCCAATGTAATGCAATTCTGACTCTATCCACCTGTAGTTAATGTCAGAACCCACAAATTAAAGAGTTCAGTCTCACACAACTGCCCCGATTTCAGATGCTAACGGCAAGCCCAGACTTCCCACACTTCTGACCAACTTCCTACACATCACAGCTTCCTATGACATCCATGGGTTTGACAATTTGCTAGAATGGCTTGCAGAACTCAGGGAAACACTTTACTTATATTTACCAGTTCATTATAAAAGGTGCAACTCAGGAACAGCCAACTAAATAAATGCATAGGACAAGACTGGGGGGAAGGTGCTCCATGCTCCCTCCAGGTGGAACACCTTCCTAGCACCTCAATGTGTTCACCAGCTCAGAAGCTTTCAGAATTCAATACTTTTGGGGTTTCATGGAGCATGATTGATTAAATCATTGGCTCCTCTCCTTTGGCATAGGGTGGGGCGAGCTGAAAGTTTCAGCCTTTTAGTCACATAACTGGTTCTCCTGGCAGCCAGCCCACATCCTGGGGTTATCTAGGGGCTGTCCAGTCACTTCAGTCACTTAAATTCAGGTGTAGTTGAAAGGGGCTTCTTATGAATTACCAAAGACACTCTATTTACCTCTTTTCACTAAGGAAATTTTACAGGTTTTAGGAGCACTGTGCCAGGAACGTGTGATGATGACCAATTTTTTTTATTATTATTATTATTGGCCAGGCGCGGTGGCTCACACCTGTAATCCCAGCACTTTGGAAGGCGAGGCGGGCGCCACTGCACTCCAGCCTGGGCAACACAGTGAGACTCCAGCCTGGGCAACAGAACAAGACTCCGTCTCAAAAAAAATACATACATATAGGAGATCGAGACCATCCTGGCGAACACGGTGAAACCCCGTCTCTACTAAAGTTACAAAAAAATCAGCCCGGCGTGGTGGCGGGCACTTGTAGTCCCAGCTACTTGGGAGGCTGAGGCAGAAGAATGGTGTGAACCCGGGAGACAGAGCTTGCAGTGAGCCCAGATCATGCCACTGCACTCCAGCCTGGGCAACACAGTGAGACTCCAGCCTGGGTGACAGAACAAGACTGCATCTCAAAAAAAAATATATATATATATATATATATA
>NW_022316059.1:13116-16135 GCF_002776525.5 Piliocolobus tephrosceles
AGTCGCCCAGGCTGGAGTGCAGTGGCACAATCTTGGTTCACTGCAACCTCTGCCTGCCTCCTGGGTTCAAGCAATTCTCCTGCCTCAGCCTCCCAAGTAGCTGGGACTACAAGTGAGGGACACTATGCCCAGCTAATTTTTTTTTTTTTTTTTTTTTTGAGACGGAGTCTCACTCTGTTGCTCAAGCTGGAGTGCAGTGGTTTGATCTCAGCTCACTGCAACCTCTGCCTCTCAGGTTCAAGTGATTCTTCTGCCTCGGCCTCTCAAGTAGCTGGGACTACAGGCACAGGGCGCCACCATGCCCAGCTAATTTTTGTATTTTTAGTAGAGACGGGTGTCACCATATTGGCCAGGCTGGTCTTAAACTCCTGACCCCGTGATCCACCCATGTTGGACTCCCAAAGTGCTGGGATTACAGGCAGAAGCCACCGTGCCCGGCCTTTTTTTTTTTTTTTTTTTTTTTGAGACGGAATCTCGCACCATGGCCCTGGCTGAAGTGCAGTGGCAAGATCTCGGCTCACTGCAACCTCCGCCTTCCAGGTTCACATGATTCTCCTACTTCAGCCTTCCAAGTAACTGAGATTACAGGTGCACACCACCATACCCAGCTAATTTTTTGTATTTTTAGTAGAGACAGGGTTTCACTATGTTGGCCAGACTGGTCTTGAACTCCTGACCTTGTGATCTGTCTGCCTCAGTCTCCCAAGGTGTTGGGATTATAGGCCTGAGCCACCACACCAGGGTAATTTTGTATTTTTTGTAGAGACAGGGTTTCGCCATGTTGGCCAGGCTGGTCTTGAACTCCTGGCCTCAAGTGATCTGCCCACCTTGGTCTGCTGAAGTGCTGGGATTGCAGGCATGAGCCACCATGCCTGGCTGAATTTTTTAAAATTATAATTAATTGTATCATGAATATATAATATTAAATCTTGATAAATGCTATAAAGAAAATTAAACAGTAAAGGAATGAATGAGGTGGAGAGGAAGAGTTACTTTTTTAGATAACTTGCTCAGGGAGGTAGCATCTGAGCTGAGATCTGAATCAAGAGTAAGCCATGAAGAGCAAACGCAAAGGTCCTGAGACAGAAACATGCATGGCCTGCAGTAGCAAAGAGAAAATGTACTTTAGACAGAAGTATAAATACAGCATATAAATATGATGTCTTGACAAAGTAAGATAATATTTTAACTAGTAAAAATGTGGAGGAGGCAAAAAGAATAAAAACAGGCCAGGTGCAATGGCTCACGCCTGTAATTCCAACACTTCAGGAGGCAGAGGTAGGTAGATTGCTTGAGCCCAAGAATTCGAGACCAACCTGGAAACATAGTGAGATCCCATCTCTACAACAGATAAAAAATAAGCCGAGCATGGTAGCACATGCCTGTAGTCCCAGCTACTCCAGAGTTTGAGATGGGAGGATGGCTTGAGCCCAGGTGGTCGAGGCTGCAGTGAGCTGTGATCATGCCATTGCACTCTAGCCTGGGTAACAGTAGAAAACCCTGTCTAGAAAAGACAAGAAAGGAAAAGAATAAATGCATTAACTACTGATTTTCATAGAGAGAAATCAATAGATAAAATCTGTTATTTATAATTTAGGAAATAGGTGATGTCAGCCAGGCACAATGGCTGACACCTGTAATCCCAGCACTTTGGGAGGCTGAGGTGGGTGGATCACCTGAGGTCAGGAGTTCGAGACCAGCCTGCTCAACATGGCGAAATCCCATCTCTACTAAAAATACAAAAAATTAGCCAGGCATGGTGGCAGGCACCTGTAATCCCAGGTATTCGGGAGGCTGAGACAGGAACATCACTTGAACCTGGGAGGCAGAGGTTGCAGTGTGCCGAGATGGCGCCACTGCACCCCAGCCTGAGCGACAAGAGTGGAACTCCATCTCAAAAACAAGAAAAAAGAAAAGAAATAGATGATATCATATAGTATTTAAAGGCAAAAAAAGGCAACCATTAGAAGTAAAATAGGAGCCAACTAGAATCACTGGGAGGTCTATGGAAAGAATTAAGGGGATATATTACAAGCATAATAAATCATGTATCTTATATAGCAGGAAGTGAAAAATACAGTCTACAGTTGATAAATGAATTGAGGACTGTGCAGGCCCCAATTAATTGAGGCTGTCCATAGTTTGGGGTTGATCTCTGCCCCATAAAGCAAAGCAGAGGGTTTGTCTTCTGGGAAGACAAAGTTGTTTTCTCTGAAAAAGCCTCGTGTGGTTGCCTTTGGCATTTACCATGTATAGGATGGCCTCAACTGAAAACCCAGGCTCGTCAGGGATTGAGGCCTCATGAGTCTGGGTTTTCAGTTGAGGTCTAGAGAGAAGACAAGGATTATAACTAGAAAATCCTGAGTGGAGTGTACTTATGCCCAAACTCAGCCTGGGCTTCATTACTGTCGTACAAGTGGATTCTTTAATAATAATAATTTGTAAAAAATACAGTGCCCAAACTTGATAAATTAGCATACAAAAATAATGCCAAGAAAGGATAATATTTACTATTATGATGATTATGAATTAAAACCAGAAACTATGAATGGTGATTGATTCTGTATGTGGACTGGTAATGTGTGGGGGGAGGAGAGACTTTCATTTTTCATTTCTGCGCCTCAATATGACTTGAGTTCTTTCTACCCCCTCTTTTTTTTTTTTTAACCTTGCATGGATAACTGTAATTTTAAAAATAGCTCTAAAATAATATAGAATTTGGCTGGGCATGGTGGCTCAGGCCTGTAATCCCAGCACTTTGTGAGGTCGAGGCGGCTGGACCACTTGAGGTCAGGAGTTCAAGACCAGCCTGGCCAACATGATGAAACCTCATCTCTACTCAAAATGCAAAGATTAGCTGGGTATGGTGGCACACATCTGTAGTCCCAGCTACTCGGGAGGCTGAGGCAGGAGAATCACTTGAAGTCAGGAGACGGAGGTTTCAGTAACCAGAGATTGTACCACTGCACTCCAGCCTGGGTGACAGAGTGAGACTCTGTCTCAGAAAAAAAAAAAAAAG
>NW_022316059.1:16235-29818 GCF_002776525.5 Piliocolobus tephrosceles
GTATATACATATATATATATATATATATATATATATATGTATATACACACATAACTTATTTTTTTCCCAAAACAATTAAAGTACCTTACAAAAATACAAACCATAATAATAGTAGTAATAATTAGACTAATTCAGGAAAGAGGGAAACTCATTTGTCTTCATCAGTTAGGGTTGCTATAACAATATCATAGACTGGGTGCCTTAAACAACAGAAATTTATCTCACAGTCTGGAGAAAGTTCAAAATCCGAGTGCCAGCACGATCCGGTCCTGATGAAGGCCCTCTTTCTGATTTGGAGATGGCTGTCTCTTTTTGTTTATTTGTTTTGTTTGTTTGTTTAATTGAATTTTGTTTGTTTTTGAGACAGAGTGTCACTCTGTTGCCCAGGCTGGATTGCAGTGGCGCAACAATCTCCACCCACTGGGTTCAAGTGATTCTCCTGCCTCAGCCTCCAGAGTAGCTGGAATTACAGGCGCACGTCACCACGCCCGACTAATTTTTGTATTTTTAGTACAGACAGGGTTTCTCCATGTTGACCAGGCTGGTCTCGAACTCCTGGCCTTGGTTGATCTGCAAAGTGCTGGGATTACAGACGTAAGCCACTGTGCCTAGCCCAGGTGGCCATATTCTTACTGTGTGCTCAGATGGCAGAGAGACAGAAAGCAAGCTCTCTCATGGCTCTTCTTCTAAGGGCACTAGTCCCATCATGTGGGCTGCATCCTCATGACCTAATTACCTCCCAAAGGCCCCATCTCCAAACACCATTACACTGGGGATTAAGATTGCAACATATAAGTTTGGAGGACACAAGCATTCAGTCCATAGCACGCTGTAGGAAGTCTGAAGCTGGGGTAACATTAGTATTTTAAAACTATTTAATATTAACTGATTTTTTTCACGGTTTAGCCATTAAAAGATTAATGATCTGCTGAATACTTCTTGAAAGTCTGTTAACTCCAACAGGAAATTCCCTCTTTGGAGATAATTATCCCCTGGAGATGACTGACGGAATGAGCCAAATAATTCCAGCCAAAAGCCCTTGATCAACACAGTATGTCAGTTTCATGTGCAGTCTGATCTGCTTTTCTAAATTTAATTTAGATAATGAGTATGTGAATACAGAGACTTTGTTGTGATAGATATATATCTATTTGTGAAAATGAAGATGGTAACCAAGCTTTGAAACAAAGGCTGTCTACATTTATCAATTGGTAACATGTTGTGTGTGGTCAATAAATCCTAAAAGATGACAGCTCTTGCACTGAAAACATTAAAAATCTTCTGTTTGCATTTATGACATGTCACTCAGCCAGCAGAGGGAGATATGGCTGTATACCTTTTAGCAGTTATTGTTTCATCAGCTAGCAATAGGAAAGATACAGGGCCAGGTGTGGTGGCTTACTGTGAGGCCAAGGCAGGAGGATTGCTTGAGCCCAGAAGTTCAACACCAGCCTGGGCAACACAGTAAGACATCATCTCTATTTCTCAAAAATATATATATAATATATATAATATATATATATGATGCTATCAGTGTACATGTAAGCATCAAATAGATCTTAGTGATTACACAGACCAAGTTCTACATTTTTCAGATGAGGGAAATGAAACCCAGAACAGTAAAGTAATTGGGCTATAGTGAACAGCTGTGTCCTGTCTGACTTCTATGTCAGTGCTCTTTCCTCTCTACCTAGGTTCTCACTGCACTCAGCATTTTGAAAATGTGGTTGGGGGTTGGGTGTGGTGGCTCATGCCTGTAATCCCAGCACTTTGGGAGGCCTAAGCAGGCAGATCATGAGGTCAGGAGTTCGAGACCAGCCTGACCAACATGGTAAAACCCCATCTCTACTAAAAATACAAAAATTAGCTAGACATGGTGGTATGTGCCTGTAATCCCAGCTACTCAGGAGGCTGAGGCAGGAGAATCATTTGAACCCAGGAGGTGGAGGTTGTAGTGAGCTGAGATCATGCCACTGCACTCCAGCCTGGGTGACAGAGTGAGACTCCATCTAAAATTAAAAGAAGAAGAAGAAGAAAATGTGGTTGGAGAGAGTATTATTGATTGTCACAGTGATTGGTCACCACTACTGGCATTTTAATGGGTGGAAATCAAATATATAAGACAGCTGCAGGCAGGGCATGGTGGCTCACACTTGTAATCCCACACTTTGGGAGGCTGAGGCAGGAGGATTGCTTGAGCCAGGAGTTGAAGACCAGCCTGGGCAACATAGGGAGAGACCTTATCTCTACAAATAAAAATAAATACAAAAAATTAGTCGGGCGTGGTGGTCATGAACCTGTAGTCCTAGCTACTCAGAAGGCTCCATGAGGAGGATCACTTGAGTCTGGGAGGTCAAGGTTACATGGAACTGTGATCACACCATTGCACTACAGCCTGGGTGACTGAGTGAGACTGTGACTCAAAAAAAAAAAAAGACATCTGTAATACAGGTACACAAGTATCTTTTGCACATTATTGACATACTCTGATTTTTCCAAGAATACAATTATATATATGAAAGGAGAATTTGACTTTATGATGTCTTGAACTTTACCAAGAGTTTTCCACCATTGCAGACAATCATAACATCTATATTACTACCATGTGGGATAACTGACTCACTACTAAACAATACACTTGTATTACTCTGTGCTTATAGCTGGCACATTTATTATGATGCTATGTGAAGATGCAAGTATCTGATTATTTCATTAAGCCTTCTTGCATAGTCATATCTTCATATGTACATATTGAAATGCTCATTTCCTTTTTTCAAGATTAAAAAATTTTAATTGATACATAATTGTACAAACTTACAGGGATACATGTGATATTTCAATATATGCATACATTTAGTGGTCAAATTGAGGTAAATGGGATATCCATCACCTTTAACATTTATCATATTGCTGTGTTGGGAACATTCAAATTTCTCTCTTGTAGCTATTTAAAAATATACGGCTGGGTGTGGTAGCTCATGCCTGTAATCCCAGCACTTTGGGTGGCCAAGGCGGGTGGATCACCTGAGGTTGGGAGCTCGAGACCAGCCTGACCAACATGGAGAAACCCCGTCTCTACTGAAAATACAAAATTAGCCGGGCGTGGTGGTGTGCACCTGTAATCCCAGCTACTTGGGAGGCTGAGGCAGGATAATCGCTTGAGCCTGCCTCAAGCGAGAGGCAGAGGTTGAGTGGGCTGAGATCGCACCATTGTACTCCAGCCTAGGGAACAGAGCGAGACTCTGTCTCAAAATAAATAAATAAATAAAAATAAGTAAGATATATATAAATGTATAGATATATATAAATGTAAAGATATATATAAAAATATATATAAATGTATAGATAAATAGATACACACACACACAAAAACGTTGTTAGCTATGGTCACCCATCTGTGCTATAGGATGCTAGAATTTATTCCTCCTTTTTTTTTTTTTTTTTTTGAGATGGAGTCTCATTCTGTCACCCAGGCTGGGAGTGCAATGGGGCAATCTCGGCTCACTGCAACCTCCACCTCCTGAGTTCAAGCAATTCTCCTGCCTCAGCCTCCTGAGTAGCTGGGATTACAGGCGTGCACCACCACACCCAGCTAATTTTTGTAATTTTTAGTAGAGATGGGTTTTCGCCATGTTGGCCAGGCTGATCTTGAACTCCTGACCTCAGGTGATCCACCCACCTCGGCCTCCCAAAGTACTGGGAATACAGGTGTGAGCCACTGCACCCAGCCTATTCCTCCCTTCTAACTGTAATTTTGCATCTGTTAACCATACTCTTCCTATTCCCCCTCCCCTTACTCTTCCAAGCCTCTGGTAACCACTATATTTCCTTTATTTCTGTTTTATGATATAGGCACACCTAATTTTACTGCACTTTGCTTTTTTTTTTTTTTTTTTTTTTTTGAGACGGAGTCTCGCTCTGTCACCCAGGCTGGAGTGTTGTGGCCAGATCTCAGCTCACTGCAAGCTCCGCCTCCCGGGTTTATGCCATTCTCCTGCCTCAGCCTCCTGAGTAGCTGGGACTGCATTCACCGTGTTAGCCAGGATGATCTTGATCTCCTGACCTCATGATCCGCCCATCTTGGCCTCCCAAAGTGCTGGGATTACAGGCTTGGGCCACCGCGCTCGGCCTGCACTTTGCTTTATTGTACTTTGCAGATATTATATGACTTATTTTGTTTTGCTTTTTAGGGACGGGGTCTCACTATGTTTCTCAGGCAGCAGACATACTGTATTTTTTGCAAATTGAAGGTTTGTGGCCACACTCCATTAAGCAAGTTGATCAGTGCCATTTTTCCAACAGTGTGTACTCACTTCATGTCTCTATGTCACATTTTGGTAATTCTCATAATATTTTAAGCTTTTCAGTATTATCATAACTGCATGGTAATCTGTGACCGGTGATCTTTCATGTTACTATTGTAATTGTTTTGAGGCACCACATAAACCACTGAACTTAATCAGTAAATGTTGTGTGTGGTCTGATTGTTCCACCAACTGGCCATTCCCCCATCTCTCTTCCTCTGCTTGGACTTCCCTATTCCTTGAGACACAACGATATTGAAATTAGGCCAGTTAACACCACCACAGTGTCCCTAAGTGTTCAAGTGAAAAGAGTCACATGCCTCTCACTTTAAATCAAAAGCTAGAAATGATTAATCTTAATGAGGAAGGCATGTCAAAAGCTGAGATAGGCCAAAAGCTAGGCCCCTTGCATTACACAGCCAAATTGTGAATGCAAAAGTTATTGAAGGAAGTTAAAATTGCTACTCCGGTAAATACATGAATCATAAAGCAAAACAGCCTTATTGCTGAAATGGAGAAAGCCTGAGTGGTCCAAACAGAAGATCAAACCAGCCACAATGTTCCCATAAGCCAAAACCTAATCCAGAGCAAGGCCAATTCTTTTTTTTTCTTTTCTTTTTAATAATTTAAATTAGAGATAGGGTTTTACCATGTTGCTCAGGCTAGTCTCAAACTCCTGGGCTCAAGCGATCTGCTCACATCAGTCCCCCAAAGTGCTGGGATTACAGGCATGAGCCACCACACCCAGCCACTCTCTCCAGTTCTATGAAGACTGCGAGAGGTAAGGAAGCTAGAAAAGTTTGAAGCTGGCAGAGGATGTTTCATGAGGTTTAAGGAAAGAAGCCATCTATCTACATAGTGAAAGTACAAGGTGAAACAAGTACTCATGTAGAAGCTGCAGCAAGTTATCCAGAAGACCTAATGAAGATCATTGATGAAGATGGCTACTTTTTTTTTTTTTTTTGAGATGGAGTCTCACACTGTCGCCTGGGCTGGAGTGCAGTGGCGCAATCTCAGCTCACTGCAACCTCTGCCTCCCAGGTTCAAGTGATTCTGCTGCCTCAGCCTCCCGAGTAGCTGGGATTACAGGTCCGCCACCACACTCAGATAATTTTTTGCATTTTTGGTAGAGACGGGGATTCACCATGTTGGCCAGGCTGGTCTCAAACTCCTGACCTCATGATTCGCCCACCTCAGCCTCCCAAAGTGCTGGGATTACAGGTGTGAGCCACTGCACCCAGCTGAAGATGACTACATTAAGCAGACTTTCAATGTAGACAAACAGCCTTCTTTTGGAAGAAGATGCCATCTAGAACTTTCCTAGCTAAAGAGGAGAAATCAGTGCCTGGCTTCAAGGCATCAAAGGGCAGGCTGACTCTCTCGATAGGGCCTCACCCAGCTGGTGACCTTAAGTTGCAGCCAATGCTCATTTACCATTCTGAAAATCCTAGGGCTTTTAATCCTAAGCATTTTGCTAAATCTGATCTGCCTGTGCTCTGTAAGTAGAACAACAAAGCCTGGGTGACAGCACATCTATTTACAGCATGATTTACTGAATATTTTACGCCAACTGCTTGAGACCTACTACTCAGAAAAAAAGGATTCCTTTCAAAGTATTAGCCCTCATTGACACAACGCACCTGGTCACTCTGGAATGCTAGCGGAAATTTACATGTAAAGTCATTTTCATGCCTGCTAATATAACATACATTCTGTGGCCCATGGATCAGGGAGTAATTTTGACTTTCAACTTTCATTATTCTTATTCTTATTTTATTTATTTATTTTGAGATGGAGTCTCGTCCTGTCTCCCAGGCTAGAGTATAATGGCGTGATCTCGGTTCACTGAAATCTCTGCCTCCCAGGTTCAAGTGATTCTCCTGCCTCAGCCTCCCGAGTAGCTGGGATTACAGGTACCTGCCACCACACCTGGCTACTTTTTTTGGTTTTAGTAGAGACAGGATTTCACCATGTTGGCCAGGCTGGGCTCAAACTCCTGACCTTAGGTGATCTGCCTGGCCCAGCCTCCCAAAGTGCTGGGATTATATGTGTGAGCCATATAATCTCTTGGGAGGCTGAGGCAGGAGAATTGCTTGAACCCAGGAGGCAGAGGTTGCAGTGAGCCAAGATTCCACCATTGCACTCCAGCCTGGGCAACAGAGTGAGACTCTGTCAAAAAAAAAAGAAAAAAAAAGTAATGAAGAGAGAGAGAGAAGAAAGAAAGAGAGAGGGGGGAGGGAGAGAGAGAGGGAGGGAGGGAGGGAGGGAGGGAAGGAAGGAAGGAAGGAAGGAAGGAAGGAAGGAAGGAAGGAAGGAAGGAAGGAAAGAAAGAAAGTGGAGCCTGAAGATGTAACTGAATTTCTGCAATCTCATGATCAAACTTGAATAGATGAGGAGTTCCTTCTTATGGATGAGCAAAGAAAGTGGTGTCTTGAGATAGGATCTACTGACTACTTTTTGTCACTAAAGATTAGTTTACTTTTCTAAATTTTCTAAAAATGGAATAATAGAATATATACCCTTTTTTGTCTGGCTTTTTTTGCCCAGCATACAGGCATCCCTTGGAGATATTGCAGGTCCAGCTCCAGGCCAACACAAGAAAGCAAATTCTACCATAAAGCAATCAACAAAGGGTAAAATGTAGATCAGTAAGTGCTTAGGGATAGGATTGTATGGTGAGATTAGGAGAGATTACCACAGGGTATGAGAAAACTTTGGAGGTGATGGATATGTTCATCATCTTGGTTGTGTTAACAATTTCTCAGGTGAATAACATGTCAAAAGTTCTCAAATTGCACACTGTTAAGATGTACCATTTATTTTACGTCAACTATACTTTAAAACTGTTTTTTGAAAAAATAATGTTTTAAAAAGAAAAAAAATCAGTCCGGGAGCGGTGGCTCATGCCTGCAATCCCAGCACTTCAGCAGGCCAAGGTGGGAGAATCACTTGAAGCCAGGAATTCGAGACCAGCCTGGCCAACATGGCGAAACCCCATCTCTACTAAAAGTACAAAAATTAGCTGGGCATGGTAGCATGTGCCTGTAATCCCAGCTACTCCGGAGGCTGAGGCAGGAGAATTGCTTGAACTTGGGAGGCAGAGGTTGCAGTGAACCAAGATGATGTCACTGGCACTCCAGCCTGGGTGAGAGAGCAAGACTCCATCAAAGAAAAAAAAAACTACCCTCAGCCTGCGCGCCGCCACCGCCCTCATGCTGGGCGCCGCTCTCCGCCGCTGCGCTGTGGCCGCCACCACCTGGGCCGGCCCTCGAGGCCTGCTGCACTCCGCCCGGACCCCCGGCCCCGCCGCGGCTATCCAGTCAGTTCTCTGCTGTTCTCATGGGTCACATGAGACAGATGAGGAGTTTGATGCTCGCTGGGTAACATACTTCAACAAGCCAGATGTAGATGCCTGGGAATTGCGTAAAGGGATAAACACACTTGTTACCTATGATCTGGTTCCAGAGCCCAAAATCATTGATGCTGCTTTGCGGGCATGCAGACGGTTAAATGGTTTTGCTAGTACAGTTCGTATCCTAGAGGCTGTTAAGGACAAAGCAGGACCTCATAAGGAAATCTACCCCTATGTCATCCAGGAACTTAGACCAACTTTAAATGAACTGGGAATCTCCACTCCGGAGGAACTGGGCCTTGACAAAGTGTAAACCCCATGGATGGGCTTCCCCATGGATTTATTGACATTGCGACTTGAGTGTGAAGTTTCCTGGAAATACTGATGATAACATATTACCTTATTTGAACAAGTTTTCCTTTATTGAGTACCAAGCCATGTAATGGTAACTTGGACTTTAATAAAAGGGAAATGAGTTTGACCTGAAATTAAAAACACACACACACACACACACACACAAAAAAAAACAAAGAAAAAAAAAAAAACTCAACCAAATACACAGTCTTTGTTTAGATCCTGTTTTGAATCATTTATGACAAGACACTTGACACCTGGGGCATATTTGAATCGTGACTGGATATTAGATTCTGTTAAGAAATTATTACTATTTGTTGGTGTGAGAATGGTATTGCAATGTTAAAAAATGTCTGTCTTAGTCCATTTGGACTGCTATAACTCAATACCATAGACTGAGTATAAACAACAAAAACGTGTTTTTCATGGTTCCGAATGCTGAAAGCCAAAAGCAAAGGCACTGGCAGATTCAGTGTCTCATGAGAGTCCCGGTCCATTTCCTGATTCATAAAAGGTACCTTCTCGGCCGGGTGCGGTGGCTCACACCTGTAATCCCAGCACTTTGGGAGGCTGAGGCGGGCAGATCACATGGTCAGGAGATCGAGACCATCCTGGCTAACAGGTGAAACCTCGTCTCTACTAAAAATACGTAAAAAAATTAGCCAGGCGTGGTGGCGGGCGCCTGTAGTCTCAGCTACTCGGGAGGCTGAGATGGAAAAATGGCGTGAACCCGGGAGGCGGAGCTTGCAGTGAGCTGAGATTGAGCCACTGTGCTCCAGCCTGGGCGACAGAGGGAGACTCCGTCTCAAAAAATAATAATAAGTAAATAAATAAATAAAAATAAAATAAAAAATAAACTCCCTTTCATATGTACATCTATCCTATTAGTTCTTTCCCTCTAGAGAACCCTGACTAATACATACCATCACATTGGTGATTAGATTTCTTTTTTCTTTTTTTTGACAGAGGATCTTGCTCTGTACTCCAGCTGGAGAGCAGTGGCATGATTACTGTTCCCTGCAGCCTCAAACTCCCGGACTCAAGCGATCCCCCAGCCTCAGCCTCCCAAAGTGCTGGGATTACAGGTGCACACCATTGCGCTCGGCTGATTAGGCTTCAAGATATGAATTTTTGGGGGGACACAAACATTCAGACCATAGCAGTAGCTCTTACAAATACAGACTGAAGTATTTAATGATGAAATTCTAAGATATCTGGGATTTGCCAAGTTTGGGGAAATGATGGATATGGATGAAACAAGATTGGCCAAATATTACTAATACAGGATTTAAATGGTGGTTACATGGGGTTTGTTAGAGTATTGTCTTTATTTATGTGTATGTTGAGATTCACATAATAACATTTTGTTTTATGGGGTTTTTTTTGTTTTGTTTTGTTTTGTTTTATGGTTTCTTTGTTTTGTTTGGTTTGGTTTTTGAGACAGAGTTCTGCTCCTTTTGCCCAGGCTGGAGTGCAGTGACGCAATCTCGGCTCACTGCAACCTCCACCTCCCAGGTGCAAGCGATTCTCTGGCCTCAGCCTCCTGAGTAGCTGGGATTACAGGCACCCACTACCATGCCTGGCTTACTTTTTTTATTTTTAGTGGGGATGGGGTTTCACCATGTTGGCCAGGCTGGTCTCAAACTCCTGACCTCAAGTGATCCACCCGCCTCAGCTCCCAAACTGCTGGGATTACAGGTGTGAGCCACTGTGCCCAGCCGTTTTTTAGTTTTTTTTTTAAAAGGAGGTTTATTCTAGTCATGCTCAGAAACCGTGTACTAGACTAAATGACTTCTAACCTTTCCATCTGAGAAAACATACCTTTTCTATTGGGTGATGATTTCTATTATTAACCACCTGCTTCTCACTAGAAACAAAAAATTGAAGTTTGAAGGACACACAGGGTTTTTTTTTTTTTCCAATTACTCATAAACATTTATGCTGATATACTGTTGGGATCAGTATTTATTTGTTTGTTTATTTTTTGAGGCAGTGTCTCTGTTACTCAGGCTGTGGCACAGTGATGCAATCACAGCTCACTGCAGCCTTGACCTCCCAGGCTCAAGCAATCCTAGCACCTCATCCTCCTGAATAGCTGGGATTACAGGTGCACAACATCATACCAGGCTAACTTTTTTTACTTTTTATAGAGATGGGGGGGTCTCGCTTTGTTGCCCAGGCTGGTCTTGAACTCCTGGGCTCAAGCAGTCCTCCCGCCTCAGCCTCCCAAAGTGCTGAGATTACAGGCATGAGCCACCTCACCCAGAAAGAATAATTACTTTAAAAATGAAAGAGAGCCTTGCCTATGGAGGGGTGACCCAGCTCAGGTTGGAAATGGAGCAGGTCAAAACTCCCATGCTGATCAGCGGTGGGATTGCACCTGTGAATAAATGATGCATTCCAGCCCAGGCAATATAGCAACGCTCCATTTTTTTTTTTTTTTTTTTTTTTTTTTTTGAGAAATGGTCTTGCTTTTTCACCCAGGCTGGAGTGCAGTGGTGCAATTACAGCTCACTGCAACTTCGACATCCCCGGCTCAAGCGATCCTCCCATTTCACCCTCCCCAGTAGCTGGAACTGCAGGCGCACAGCACCACACCCAGCTAATTTTTTCATTTTTTATAGAGACAAGGTCTCACTATGTTATGTAGGCTGGTCTTGAACTCCTAGGCTCAAACCATCCTCCCACTTTGGCCTCCCAAGTTGTTGGGATTACAGGTGTGAGCCACCACACCCAGACCCATCTCACATTTAAAAAAGAAAAAAAAAAAGCCAGTGGTATCTGCTATTTTATTTTATTTTATTTTATTTTATTTATTTATTTTTTTTTTTTTTTGAGACGGAGTTTCGCTCTGTCACCCAGGCTGGAGTGCTGTGGCCGGATCTCAGCTCACTGCAAGCTCCGCCTCCCGGGTTTACGCCATTCTCCTGCCTCAGCCTCCCCACTAGCTGGGACTACAGGCACCCGCCACCTCGCCCGGCTAGTTTTTTGTAGTTTTTAGTAGAGACGGGGTTTCACCGTGTTAGCCAGGATGGTCTCGATCTCCTGACCTCGTGATCCGCCCGTCTCGGCCTCCCAAAGTGCTGGGATTACAGGCTTGAGCCACCGCGCCCGGCGGTATCTGCTATTTTAAAACTTCTTTCTTCTTATCTCACCCAAAATATCTCACAGAAATACCCTGCCACTAAAGAGAGAACATGTTATCATCACTGTGAAACTCAAATAAAGTGAATTACATTTTCTTTTGATTGGGGAAGAGAAAAGTTACTCTGATCTTTCCTAACCAGATACAATTTTCTAAATAAAAAACTGAGCCAAACTGGAAACTAACTGTAGGAGCAAATTATCTATGGGTTAAATAATTATGACAATATTATTTTCAAAAAGTTAAAAATATGGCTCACAAATAAGAACGAACACATGTCAAAGATGTTTTCTCAACTCATCAATGAAAGAATAAACAATAAAGCCAGTTCAATGGGTATTTGACAAAATGAGTATTTCACTAAAAAAGGGAAATTTTAGGCTGGGCTCAGTGGCTCATACCTGTAATCCCAGCACTTAGAGAGCCAAGGTGGGCAGATCACAAGGTCAAAAGATCGAGACCATCCTGGCCAACATGGCGAAACCCCATCTCTACTAAAAATACAAAAATTAACTGAGTGTGGTGGCACACGCCTGTAGTCCCAGCTACTTGTGAGGGTGAGGCAGGAGAATTGCTTGAACCTGGTGGGTGGGAGTTGCAGTGAGCCGAGATTACGCCATTGCACTCCAGCCTAACAACAGAACGAGACTCCATCTCAAAAAAAAAAGGTGGGGGGGGACATTTTAAGTAAGATTCTTTATCTTTCTTTTTTTTCTTCTTCTGATGAAACAGGGTCTCATCCTTTTGCCCAGGCTGGAGTGCTGTGGTGCAATCTTGGGTCACTGCAGCCTTGACATCTCAGGCTCAAGCGATCCTCCCATCTCAGCCTTCCGAGTAGCTGGGGCTACAGGCGTGCACCACCACACCCGACTAATTTTTTTTTTTTAATGTAGAGATGGTGTTTCACTATGTTGGCCAGTCTGGTCTCAAATTCCTGGCCTCTAGTGATCCACCCGCCTAGGCCTCTGAAAGTGCTGGGACTACAGGTGTGAGCCACTGCACCCAGCCTCATTATTATTTCTTGCAGCTGAATGTAAAACTATAAAATCTCAAAATTAAAAGTTTAAGTATTATTATTATTTTTTTGAGACAGAATCTTGCTCTGTCACCCAGGCTGAAGTGCAGAGTGACAAGATCTTGGCTCACTGTAACCTCGGCCTCCCAGGTTCAAGCAATTCTCCTGCCTCAGCCTCCCAAGTAGGTGGGATTACAGGCGCATGACACCATGCTGGGCTAATTTTTAGAGATGGGGTTTCACCGTGTTGGCCAGGCTGGTCTTGAACTCCTGACCTCGTGATCCTCCCGCCTCGGCCTCCCAAAGTGCTGGGATTACAGGCATGAGCCACTGCGTCCGGCCAATTAATTTTTTTTTTTTTGAAATGGAGTCTTGCTCTGTCACTCAGGCTGGAGGGCAGTGGTGCGATCTCAGCTCACTACAACCTGTGCCTCCCAGGTTTAAGCTATTCTCTTGCCTCAGCTTCCTGTGTAGCTGGGACTACAGGCACCTGCCACCATGTCCAGCTAATTTTTGAATATTTAGTATAGACAAGGTTTTGCCATGTTGGCCAGGCTGGTCTTGAACTCCTGACCTCAGGTGATCCTCCTGCCTCAGCCTCCCAAAGTGCTTGGATTACAGGCATCAGCCACTGCGCCTGGCCCAAAGGTTTGATTTAAGAAAATAGACTGTTGGCGGGGCCTGGTGGCTCACGCCTATAATCCCGGCACTTTGGGAGGTTGAGGCTGGTGAATCACCTGAGGTCAGGAGTTCGAGACCAGCCTGGCCAACATGGTGAAACCCTGTCTCTACTAAAAATACAAAACATTAGCCAGGCTTTGTGGCAGGTGCCTGTAATCCCAGCTACTTGGGAGGCTGAGGCAGGAGAATCGCTTGCACCTGGGAGGTGGAGGTTGCCATGAGCTGAGATCGCACCATTGCACTCCAGCCTGGGCAACAAGAGTGAAACTCCATCTTAAAAACAAAAAACAAAAACAAAACAAAACAACAACAACAAAAAACAGATTGTTCAGTTACAGAAAAAAGTGGTTAATATATGACAATAAACTTTGGTATTATACTTCTACCAGACAAAAATTATTTTTACCTCTATTGGACAAAAATCTACAATTTTACATGTACTTCAAAATCTAGATATTTAATCAATAATGATGAGTCAAAGAAAGGGACTTTCCCCAGGACGGGGTCAGCAAACTGTAGACCAAAGGCCAATCTCAGTCACTGGCCTGTTCTGGCATAGCCTAAGTTAAGAATGGTTCTTACATTTTTCAGGATTGCGAAAAACACAAACAAACCTGCCTCTTTACAAAAAAAGTTTGCTGATTCATAGATCTTGGATATGGACATCAATTTTTTTTTTGTTTTGTTTTTTTTTTTTTTGTTTTTGGCTGGGTGAGGTGTCTCACACCTGTA
>NW_022316060.1:0-13572 GCF_002776525.5 Piliocolobus tephrosceles
TACAGGTGTGAGACACCTCACCCAGCCAAAAACAAAAAAAAAAAAAAACAAAACAAAAAAAAAATTGATGTCCATATCCAAGATCTATGAATCAGCAAACTTTTTTTGTAAAGAGGCAGGTTTGTTTGTGTTTTTCGCAATCCTGAAAAATGTAAGAACCATTCTTAACTTAGGCTATGCCAGAACAGGCCAGTGACTGAGATTGGCCTTTGGTCTACAGTTTGCTGACCCCGTCCTGGGGAAAGTCCCTTTCTTTGACTCATCATTATTGATTAAATATCTAGATTTTGAAGTACATGTAAAATTGTAGATTTTTGTCCAATAGAGGTAAAAATAATTTTTGTCTGGTAGAAGTATAATACCAAAGTTTATTGTCATATATTAACCACTTTTTTCTGTAACTGAACAATCTGTTTTTTGTTGTTGTTGTTTTGTTTTGTTTTTGTTTTTTGTTTTTAAGATGGAGTTTCACTCTTGTTGCCCAGGCTGGAGTGCAATGGTGCGATCTCAGCTCATGGCAACCTCCACCTCCCAGGTGCAAGCGATTCTCCTGCCTCAGCCTCCCAAGTAGCTGGGATTACAGGCACCTGCCACAAAGCCTGGCTAATGTTTTGTATTTTTAGTAGAGACAGGGTTTCACCATGTTGGCCAGGCTGGTCTCGAACTCCTGACCTCAGGTGATTCACCAGCCTCAACCTCCCAAAGTGCCGGGATTATAGGCGTGAGCCACCAGGCCCCGCCAACAGTCTATTTTCTTAAATCAAACCTTTGGGCCAGGCGCAGTGGCTGATGCCTGTAATCCAAGCACTTTGGGAGGCTGAGGCAGGAGGATCACCTGAGGTCAGGAGTTCAAGACCAGCCTGGCCAACATGGCAAAACCTTGTCTATACTAAATATTCAAAAATTAGCTGGACATGGTGGCAGGTGCCTGTAGTCCCAGCTACACAGGAAGCTGAGGCAAGAGAATAGCTTAAACCTGGGAGGCACAGGTTGTAGTGAGCTGAGATCGCACCACTGCCCTCCAGCCTGAGTGACAGAGCAAGACTCCATTTCAAAAAAAAAAAAATTAATTGGCCGGACGCAGTGGCTCATGCCTGTAATCCCAGCACTTTGGGAGGCCGAGGCGGGAGGATCACGAGGTCAGGAGTTCAAGACCAGCCTGGCCAACACGGTGAAACCCCATCTCTAAAAATTAGCCCAGCATGGTGTCATGCGCCTGTAATCCCACCTACTTGGGAGGCTGAGGCAGGAGAATTGCTTGAACCTGGGAGGCCGAGGTTACAGTGAGCCAAGATCTTGTCACTCTGCACTTCAGCCTGGGTGACAGAGCAAGATTCTGTCTCAAAAAAATAATAATAATACTTAAACTTTTAATTTTGAGATTTTATAGTTTTACATTCAGCTGCAAGAAATAATAATGAGGCTGGGTGCAGTGGCTCACACCTGTAGTCCCAGCACTTTCAGAGGCCTAGGCGGGTGGATCACTAGAGGCCAGGAATTTGAGACCAGACTGGCCAACATAGTGAAACACCATCTCTACATTAAAAAAAAAAAATTAGTCGGGTGTGGTGGTGCACGCCTGTAGCCCCAGCTACTCGGAAGGCTGAGATGGGAGGATCGCTTGAGCCTGAGATGTCAAGGCTGCAGTGACCCAAGATTGCACCACAGCACTCCAGCCTGGGCAAAAGGATGAGACCCTGTTTCATCAGAAGAAGAAAAAAAAGAAAGATAAAGAATCTTACTTAAAATGTCCCCCCCCACCTTTTTTTTTTGAGATGGAGTCTCGTTCTGTTGTTAGGCTGGAGTGCAATGGCGTAATCTCGGCTCACTGCAACTCCCACCCACCAGGTTCAAGCAATTCTCCTGCCTCACCCTCACAAGTAGCTGGGACTACAGGCGTGTGCCACCACACTCAGTTAATTTTTGTATTTTTAGTAGAGATGGGGTTTCGCCATGTTGGCCAGGATGGTCTCGATCTTTTGACCTTGTGATCTGCCCACCTTGGCTCTCTAAGTGCTGGGATTACAGGTATGAGCCACTGAGCCCAGCCTAAAATTTCCCTTTTTTAGTGAAATACTCATTTTGTCAAATACCCATTGAACTGGCTTTATTGTTTATTCTTTCATTGATGAGTTGAGAAAACATCTTTGACATGTGTTCGTTCTTATTTGTGAGCCATATTTTTAACTTTTTGAAAATAATATTGTCATAATTATTTAACCCATAGATAATTTGCTCCTACAGTTAGTTTCCAGTTTGGCTCAGTTTTTTATTTAGAAAATTGTATCTGGTTAGGAAAGATCAGAGTAACTTTTCTCTTCCCCAATCAAAAGAAAATGTAATTCACTTTATTTGAGTTTCACAGTGATGATAACATGTTCTCTCTTTAGTGGCAGGGTATTTCTGTGAGATATTTTGGGTGAGATAAGAAGAAAGAAGTTTTAAAATAGCAGATACCGCCGGGCGCGGTGGCTCAAGCCTGTAATCCCAGCACTTTGGGAGGCCGAGACGGGCGGATCACGAGGTCAGGAGATCGAGACCATCCTGGCTAACACGGTGAAACCCCGTCTCTACTAAAAACTACAAAAAACTAGCCGGGCGAGGTGGCGGGTGCCTGTAGTCCCAGCTAGTGGGGAGGCTGAGGCAGGAGAATGGCGTAAACCCGGGAGGCGGAGCTTGCAGTGAGCTGAGATCCGGCCACAGCACTCCAGCCTGGGTGACAGAGCGAAACTCCGTCTCAAAAAAAAAAAAAAATAAATAAATAAAATAAAATAAAATAAAATAAAATAGCAGATACCACTGGCTTTTTTTTTTTCTTTTTTAAATGTGAGATGGGTCTGGGTGTGGTGGCTCACACCTGTAATCCCAACAACTTGGGAGGCCAAAGTGGGAGGATGGTTTGAGCCTAGGAGTTCAAGACCAGCCTACATAACATAGTGAGACCTTGTCTCTATAAAAAATGAAAAAATTAGCTGGGTGTGGTGCTGTGCGCCTGCAGTTCCAGCTACTGGGGAGGGTGAAATGGGAGGATCGCTTGAGCCGGGGATGTCGAAGTTGCAGTGAGCTGTAATTGCACCACTGCACTCCAGCCTGGGTGAAAAAGCAAGACCATTTCTCAAAAAAAAAAAAAAAAAAAAAAAAAAAAATGGAGCGTTGCTATATTGCCTGGGCTGGAATGCATCATTTATTCACAGGTGCAATCCCACCGCTGATCAGCATGGGAGTTTTGACCTGCTCCATTTCCAACCTGAGCTGGGTCACCCCTCCATAGGCAAGGCTCTCTTTCATTTTTAAAGTAATTATTCTTTCTGGGTGAGGTGGCTCATGCCTGTAATCTCAGCACTTTGGGAGGCTGAGGCGGGAGGACTGCTTGAGCCCAGGAGTTCAAGACCAGCCTGGGCAACAAAGCGAGACCCCCCCATCTCTATAAAAAGTAAAAAAAGTTAGCCTGGTATGATGTTGTGCACCTGTAATCCCAGCTATTCAGGAGGATGAGGTGCTAGGATTGCTTGAGCCTGGGAGGTCAAGGCTGCAGTGAGCTGTGATTGCATCACTGTGCCACAGCCTGAGTAACAGAGACACTGCCTCAAAAAATAAACAAACAAATAAATACTGATCCCAACAGTATATCAGCATAAATGTTTATGAGTAATTGGAAAAAAAAAAAAACCCTGTGTGTCCTTCAAACTTCAATTTTTTGTTTCTAGTGAGAAGCAGGTGGTTAATAATAGAAATCATCACCCAATAGAAAAGGTATGTTTTCTCAGATGGAAAGGTTAGAAGTCATTTAGTCTAGTACACGGTTTCTGAGCATGACTAGAATAAACCTCCTTTTAAAAAAAAAACTAAAAAACGGCTGGGCACAGTGGCTCACACCTGTAATCCCAGCAGTTTGGGAGCTGAGGCGGGTGGATCACTTGAGGTCAGGAGTTTGAGACCAGCCTGGCCAACATGGTGAAACCCCATCCCCACTAAAAATAAAAAAAGTAAGCCAGGCATGGTAGTGGGTGCCTGTAATCCCAGCTACTCAGGAGGCTGAGGCCAGAGAATCGCTTGCACCTGGGAGGTGGAGGTTGCAGTGAGCCGAGATTGCGTCACTGCACTCCAGCCTGGGCAAAAGGAGCAGAACTCTGTCTCAAAAACCAAACCAAACAAAACAAAGAAACCATAAAACAAAACAAAACAAAACAAAAAAAACCCCATAAAACAAAATGTTATTATGTGAATCTCAACATACACATAAATAAAGACAATACTCTAACAAACCCCATGTAACCACCATTTAAATCCTGTATTAGTAATATTTGGCCAATCTTGTTTCATCCATATCCATCATTTCCCCAAACTTGGCAAATCCCAGATATCTTAGAATTTCATCATTAAATACTTCAGTCTGTATTTGTAAGAGCTACTGCTATGGTCTGAATGTTTGTGTCCCCCCAAAAATTCATATCTTGAAGCCTAATCAGCCGAGCGCAATGGTGTGCACCTGTAATCCCAGCACTTTGGGAGGCTGAGGCTGGGGGATCGCTTGAGTCCGGGAGTTTGAGGCTGCAGGGAACAGTAATCATGCCACTGCTCTCCAGCTGGAGTACAGAGCAAGATCCTCTGTCAAAAAAAAGAAAAAAGAAATCTAATCACCAATGTGATGGTATGTATTAGTCAGGGTTCTCTAGAGGGAAAGAACTAATAGGATAGATGTACATATGAAAGGGAGTTTATTTTTTATTTTATTTTTATTTATTTATTTACTTATTATTATTTTTTGAGACGGAGTCTCCCTCTGTCGCCCAGGCTGGAGCACAGTGGCTCAATCTCAGCTCACTGCAAGCTCCGCCTCCCGGGTTCACGCCATTTTTCCATCTCAGCCTCCCGAGTAGCTGAGACTACAGGCGCCCGCCACCACGCCTGGCTAATTTTTTTACGTATTTTTAGTAGAGACGAGGTTTCACCTGTTAGCCAGGATGGTCTCGATCTCCTGACCATGTGATCTGCCCGCCTCAGCCTCCCAAAGTGCTGGGATTACAGGTGTGAGCCACCGCACCCGGCCGAGAAGGTACCTTTTATGAATCAGGAAATGGACCGGGACTCTCATGAGACACTGAATCTGCCAGTGCCTTTGCTTTTGGCTTTCAGCATTCGGAACCATGAAAAACACGTTTTTGTTGTTTATACTCAGTCTATGGTATTGAGTTATAGCAGTCCAAATGGACTAAGACAGACATTTTTTAACATTGCAATACCATTCTCACACCAACAAATAGTAATAATTTCTTAACAGAATCTAATATCCAGTCACGATTCAAATATGCCCCAGGTGTCAAGTGTCTTGTCATAAATGATTCAAAACAGGATCTAAACAAAGACTGTGTATTTGGTTGAGTTTTTTTTTTTTTCTTTGTTTTTTTTTGTGTGTGTGTGTGTGTGTGTGTGTTTTTAATTTCAGGTCAAACTCATTTCCCTTTTATTAAAGTCCAAGTTACCATTACATGGCTTGGTACTCAATAAAGGAAAACTTGTTCAAATAAGGTAATATGTTATCATCAGTATTTCCAGGAAACTTCACACTCAAGTCGCAATGTCAATAAATCCATGGGGAAGCCCATCCATGGGGTTTACACTTTGTCAAGGCCCAGTTCCTCCGGAGTGGAGATTCCCAGTTCATTTAAAGTTGGTCTAAGTTCCTGGATGACATAGGGGTAGATTTCCTTATGAGGTCCTGCTTTGTCCTTAACAGCCTCTAGGATACGAACTGTACTAGCAAAACCATTTAACCGTCTGCATGCCCGCAAAGCAGCATCAATGATTTTGGGCTCTGGAACCAGATCATAGGTAACAAGTGTGTTTATCCCTTTACGCAATTCCCAGGCATCTACATCTGGCTTGTTGAAGTATGTTACCCAGCGAGCATCAAACTCCTCATCTGTCTCATGTGACCCATGAGAACAGCAGAGAACTGACTGGATAGCCGCGGCGGGGCCGGGGGTCCGGGCGGAGTGCAGCAGGCCTCGAGGGCCGGCCCAGGTGGTGGCGGCCACAGCGCAGCGGCGGAGAGCGGCGCCCAGCATGAGGGCGGTGGCGGCGCGCAGGCTGAGGGTAGTTTTTTTTTTCTTTGATGGAGTCTTGCTCTCTCACCCAGGCTGGAGTGCCAGTGACATCATCTTGGTTCACTGCAACCTCTGCCTCCCAAGTTCAAGCAATTCTCCTGCCTCAGCCTCCGGAGTAGCTGGGATTACAGGCACATGCTACCATGCCCAGCTAATTTTTGTACTTTTAGTAGAGATGGGGTTTCGCCATGTTGGCCAGGCTGGTCTCGAATTCCTGGCTTCAAGTGATTCTCCCACCTTGGCCTGCTGAAGTGCTGGGATTGCAGGCATGAGCCACCGCTCCCGGACTGATTTTTTTTCTTTTTAAAACATTATTTTTTCAAAAAACAGTTTTAAAGTATAGTTGACGTAAAATAAATGGTACATCTTAACAGTGTGCAATTTGAGAACTTTTGACATGTTATTCACCTGAGAAATTGTTAACACAACCAAGATGATGAACATATCCATCACCTCCAAAGTTTTCTCATACCCTGTGGTAATCTCTCCTAATCTCACCATACAATCCTATCCCTAAGCACTTACTGATCTACATTTTACCCTTTGTTGATTGCTTTATGGTAGAATTTGCTTTCTTGTGTTGGCCTGGAGCTGGACCTGCAATATCTCCAAGGGATGCCTGTATGCTGGGCAAAAAAAGCCAGACAAAAAAGGGTATATATTCTATTATTCCATTTTTAGAAAATTTAGAAAAGTAAACTAATCTTTAGTGACAAAAAGTAGTCAGTAGATCCTATCTCAAGACACCACTTTCTTTGCTCATCCATAAGAAGGAACTCCTCATCTATTCAAGTTTGATCATGAGATTGCAGAAATTCAGTTACATCTTCAGGCTCCACTTTCTTTCTTTCCTTCCTTCCTTCCTTCCTTCCTTCCTTCCTTCCTTCCTTCCCTCCCTCCCTCCCTCCCTCCCTCTCTCTCTCCCTCCCCCCTCTCTCTTTCTTTCTTCTCTCTCTCTCTTCATTACTTTTTTTTTCTTTTTTTTTTGACAGAGTCTCACTCTGTTGCCCAGGCTGGAGTGCAATGGTGGAATCTTGGCTCACTGCAACCTCTGCCTCCTGGGTTCAAGCAATTCTCCTGCCTCAGCCTCCCAAGAGATTATATGGCTCACACATATAATCCCAGCACTTTGGGAGGCTGGGCCAGGCAGATCACCTAAGGTCAGGAGTTTGAGCCCAGCCTGGCCAACATGGTGAAATCCTGTCTCTACTAAAACCAAAAAAAGTAGCCAGGTGTGGTGGCAGGTACCTGTAATCCCAGCTACTCGGGAGGCTGAGGCAGGAGAATCACTTGAACCTGGGAGGCAGAGATTTCAGTGAACCGAGATCACGCCATTATACTCTAGCCTGGGAGACAGGACGAGACTCCATCTCAAAATAAATAAATAAAATAAGAATAAGAATAATGAAAGTTGAAAGTCAAAATTACTCCCTGATCCATGGGCCACAGAATGTATGTTATATTAGCAGGCATGAAAATGACTTTACATGTAAATTTCCGCTAGCATTCCAGAGTGACCAGGTGCGTTGTGTCAATGAGGGCTAATACTTTGAAAGGAATCCTTTTTTTCTGAGTAGTAGGTCTCAAGCAGTTGGCGTAAAATATTCAGTAAATCATGCTGTAAATAGATGTGCTGTCACCCAGGCTTTGTTGTTCTACTTACAGAGCACAGGCAGATCAGATTTAGCAAAATGCTTAGGATTAAAAGCCCTAGGATTTTCAGAATGGTAAATGAGCATTGGCTGCAACTTAAGGTCACCAGCTGGGTGAGGCCCTATCGAGAGAGTCAGCCTGCCCTTTGATGCCTTGAAGCCAGGCACTGATTTCTCCTCTTTAGCTAGGAAAGTTCTAGATGGCATCTTCTTCCAAAAGAAGGCTGTTTGTCTACATTGAAAGTCTGCTTAATGTAGTCATCTTCAGCTGGGTGCAGTGGCTCACACCTGTAATCCCAGCACTTTGGGAGGCTGAGGTGGGCGAATCATGAGGTCAGGAGTTTGAGACCAGCCTGGCCAACATGGTGAATCCCCGTCTCTACCAAAAATGCAAAAAATTATCTGAGTGTGGTGGCGGACCTGTAATCCCAGCTACTCGGGAGGCTGAGGCAGCAGAATCACTTGAACCTGGGAGGCAGAGGTTGCAGTGAGCTGAGATTGCGCCACTGCACTCCAGCCCAGGCGACAGTGTGAGACTCCATCTCAAAAAAAAAAAAAAAAGTAGCCATCTTCATCAATGATCTTCATTAGGTCTTCTGGATAACTTGCTGCAGCTTCTACATGAGTACTTGTTTCACCTTGTACTTTCACTATGTAGATAGATGGCTTCTTTCCTTAAACCTCATGAAACATCCTCTGCCAGCTTCAAACTTTTCTAGCTTCCTTACCTCTCGCAGTCTTCATAGAACTGGAGAGAGTGGCTGGGTGTGGTGGCTCATGCCTGTAATCCCAGCACTTTGGGGGACTGATGTGAGCAGATCGCTTGAGCCCAGGAGTTTGAGACTAGCCTGAGCAACATGGTAAAACCCTATCTCTAATTTAAATTATTAAAAAGAAAAGAAAAAAAAAGAATTGGCCTTGCTCTGGATTAGGTTTTGGCTTATGGGAACATTGTGGCTGGTTTGATCTTCTGTTTGGACCACTCAGGCTTTCTCCATTTCAGCAATAAGGCTGTTTTGCTTTATGATTCATGTATTTACCGGAGTAGCAATTTTAACTTCCTTCAATAACTTTTGCATTCACAATTTGGCTGTGTAATGCAAGGGGCCTAGCTTTTGGCCTATCTCAGCTTTTGACATGCCTTCCTCATTAAGATTAATCATTTCTAGCTTTTGATTTAAAGTGAGAGGCATGTGACTCTTTTCACTTGAACACTTAGGGACACTGTGGTGGTGTTAACTGGCCTAATTTCAATATCGTTGTGTCTCAAGGAATAGGGAAGTCCAAGCAGAGGAAGAGAGATGGGGGAATGGCCAGTTGGTGGAACAATCAGACCACACACAACATTTACTGATTAAGTTCAGTGGTTTATGTGGTGCCTCAAAACAATTACAATAGTAACATGAAAGATCACCGGTCACAGATTACCATGCAGTTATGATAATACTGAAAAGCTTAAAATATTATGAGAATTACCAAAATGTGACATAGAGACATGAAGTGAGTACACACTGTTGGAAAAATGGCACTGATCAACTTGCTTAATGGAGTGTGGCCACAAACCTTCAATTTGCAAAAAATACAGTATGTCTGCTGCCTGAGAAACATAGTGAGACCCCGTCCCTAAAAAGCAAAACAAAATAAGTCATATAATATCTGCAAAGTACAATAAAGCAAAGTGCAGGCCGAGCGCGGTGGCCCAAGCCTGTAATCCCAGCACTTTGGGAGGCCAAGATGGGCGGATCATGAGGTCAGGAGATCAAGATCATCCTGGCTAACACGGTGAATGCAGTCCCAGCTACTCAGGAGGCTGAGGCAGGAGAATGGCATAAACCCGGGAGGCGGAGCTTGCAGTGAGCTGAGATCTGGCCACAACACTCCAGCCTGGGTGACAGAGCGAGACTCCGTCTCAAAAAAAAAAAAAAAAAAAAAAAAGCAAAGTGCAGTAAAATTAGGTGTGCCTATATCATAAAACAGAAATAAAGGAAATATAGTGGTTACCAGAGGCTTGGAAGAGTAAGGGGAGGGGGAATAGGAAGAGTATGGTTAACAGATGCAAAATTACAGTTAGAAGGGAGGAATAGGCTGGGTGCAGTGGCTCACACCTGTATTCCCAGTACTTTGGGAGGCCGAGGTGGGTGGATCACCTGAGGTCAGGAGTTCAAGATCAGCCTGGCCAACATGGCGAAAACCCATCTCTACTAAAAATTACAAAAATTAGCTGGGTGTGGTGGTGCACGCCTGTAATCCCAGCTACTCAGGAGGCTGAGGCAGGAGAATTGCTTGAACTCAGGAGGTGGAGGTTGCAGTGAGCCGAGATTGCCCCATTGCACTCCCAGCCTGGGTGACAGAATGAGACTCCATCTCAAAAAAAAAAAAAAAAAAAGGAGGAATAAATTCTAGCATCCTATAGCACAGATGGGTGACCATAGCTAACAACGTTTTTGTGTGTGTGTGTATCTATTTATCTATACATTTATATATATTTTTATATATATCTTTACATTTATATATATCTATACATTTATATATATCTTACTTATTTTTATTTATTTATTTATTTTGAGACAGAGTCTCGCTCTGTTCCCTAGGCTGGAGTACAATGGTGCGATCTCAGCCCACTCAACCTCTGCCTCTCGCTTGAGGCAGGCTCAAGCGATTATCCTGCCTCAGCCTCCCAAGTAGCTGGGATTACAGGTGCACACCACCACGCCCGGCTAATTTTGTATTTTCAGTAGAGACGGGGTTTCTCCATGTTGGTCAGGCTGGTCTCGAGCTCCCAACCTCAGGTGATCCACCCGCCTTGGCCACCCAAAGTGCTGGGATTACAGGCATGAGCTACCACACCCAGCCGTATATTTTTAAATAGCTACAAGAGAGAAATTTGAATGTTCCCAACACAGCAATATGATAAATGTTAAAGGTGATGGATATCCCATTTACCTCAATTTGACCACTAAATGTATGCATATATTGAAATATCACATGTATCCCTGTAAGTTTGTACAATTATGTATCAATTAAAATTTTTTAATCTTGAAAAAAGGAAATGAGCATTTCAATATGTACATATGAAGATATGACTATGCAAGAAGGCTTAATGAAATAATCAGATACTTGCATCTTCACATAGCATCATAATAAATGTGCCAGCTATAAGCACAGAGTAATACAAGTGTATTGTTTAGTAGTGAGTCAGTTATCCCACATGGTAGTAATATAGATGTTATGATTGTCTGCAATGGTGGAAAACTCTTGGTAAAGTTCAAGACATCATAAAGTCAAATTCTCCTTTCATATATATAATTGTATTCTTGGAAAAATCAGAGTATGTCAATAATGTGCAAAAGATACTTGTGTACCTGTATTACAGATGTCTTTTTTTTTTTTTGAGTCACAGTCTCACTCAGTCACCCAGGCTGTAGTGCAATGGTGTGATCACAGTTCCATGTAACCTTGACCTCCCAGACTCAAGTGATCCTCCTCATGGAGCCTTCTGAGTAGCTAGGACTACAGGTTCATGACCACCACGCCCGACTAATTTTTTGTATTTATTTTTATTTGTAGAGATAAGGTCTCTCCCTATGTTGCCCAGGCTGGTCTTCAACTCCTGGCTCAAGCAATCCTCCTGCCTCAGCCTCCCAAAGTGTGGGATTACAAGTGTGAGCCACCATGCCCTGCCTGCAGCTGTCTTATATATTTGATTTCCACCCATTAAAATGCCAGTAGTGGTGACCAATCACTGTGACAATCAATAATACTCTCTCCAACCACATTTTCTTCTTCTTCTTCTTTTAATTTTAGATGGAGTCTCACTCTGTCACCCAGGCTGGAGTGCAGTGGCATGATCTCAGCTCACTACAACCTCCACCTCCTGGGTTCAAATGATTCTCCTGCCTCAGCCTCCTGAGTAGCTGGGATTACAGGCACATACCACCATGTCTAGCTAATTTTTGTATTTTTAGTAGAGATGGGGTTTTACCATGTTGGTCAGGCTGGTCTCGAACTCCTGACCTCATGATCTGCCTGCTTAGGCCTCCCAAAGTGCTGGGATTACAGGCATGAGCCACCACACCCAACCCCCAACCACATTTTCAAAATGCTGAGTGCAGTGAGAACCTAGGTAGAGAGGAAAGAGCACTGACATAGAAGTCAGACAGGACACAGCTGTTCACTATAGCCCAATTACTTTACTGTTCTGGGTTTCATTTCCCTCATCTGAAAAATGTAGAACTTGGTCTGTGTAATCACTAAGATCTATTTGATGCTTACATGTACACTGATAGCATCATATATATATATTATATATATTATATATATATTTTTGAGAAATAGAGATGATGTCTTACTGTGTTGCCCAGGCTGGTGTTGAACTTCTGGGCTCAAGCAATCCTCCTGCCTTGGCCTCACAGTAAGCCACCACACCTGGCCCTGTATCTTTCCTATTGCTAGCTGATGAAACAATAACTGCTAAAAGGTATACAGCCATATCTCCCTCTGCTGGCTGAGTGACATGTCATAAATGCAAACAGAAGATTTTTAATGTTTTCAGTGCAAGAGCTGTCATCTTTTAGGATTTATTGACCACACACAACATGTTACCAATTGATAAATGTAGACAGCCTTTGTTTCAAAGCTTGGTTACCATCTTCATTTTCACAAATAGATATATATCTATCACAACAAAGTCTCTGTATTCACATACTCATTATCTAAATTAAATTTAGAAAAGCAGATCAGACTGCACATGAAACTGACATACTGTGTTGATCAAGGGCTTTTGGCTGGAATTATTTGGCTCATTCCGTCAGTCATCTCCAGGGGATAATTATCTCCAAAGAGGGAATTTCCTGTTGGAGTTAACAGACTTTCAAGAAGTATTCAGCAGATCATTAATCTTTTAATGGCTAAACCGTGAAAAAAATCAGTTAATATTAAATAGTTTTAAAATACTAATGTTACCCCAGCTTCAGACTTCCTACAGCGTGCTATGGACTGAATGCTTGTGTCCTCCAAACTTATATGTTGCAATCTTAATCCCCAGTGTAATGGTGTTTGGAGATGGGGCCTTTGGGAGGTAATTAGGTCATGAGGATGCAGCCCACATGATGGGACTAGTGCCCTTAGAAGAAGAGCCATGAGAGAGCTTGCTTTCTGTCTCTCTGCCATCTGAGCACACAGTAAGAATATGGCCACCTGGGCTAGGCACAGTGGCTTACGTCTGTAATCCCAGCACTTTGCAGATCAACCAAGGCCAGGAGTTCGAGACCAGCCTGGTCAACATGGAGAAACCCTGTCTGTACTAAAAATACAAAAATTAGTCGGGCGTGGTGACGTGCGCCTGTAATTCCAGCTACTCTGGAGGCTGAGGCAGGAGAATCACTTGAACCCAGTGGGTGGAGATTGTTGCGCCACTGCAATCCAGCCTGGGCAACAGAGTGACACTCTGTCTCAAAAACAAACAAAATTCAATTAAACAAACAAACAAAACAAATAAACAAAAAGAGACAGCCATCTCCAAATCAGAAAGAGGGCCTTCATCAGGACCGGATCGTGCTGGCACTCGGATTTTGAACTTTCTCCAGACTGTGAGATAAATTTCTGTTGTTTAAGGCACCCAGTCTATGATATTGTTATAGCAACCCTAACTGATGAAGACAAATGAGTTTCCCTCTTTCCTGAATTAGTCTAATTATTACTACTATTATTATGGTTTGTATTTTTGTAAGGTACTTTAATTGTTTTGGGAAAAAAATAAGTTATGTGTGTATATACATATATATATATATATATATATATATATATGTATATAC
>NW_022316060.1:13672-16691 GCF_002776525.5 Piliocolobus tephrosceles
CTTTTTTTTTTTTTTCTGAGACAGAGTCTCACTCTGTCACCCAGGCTGGAGTGCAGTGGTACAATCTCTGGTTACTGAAACCTCCGTCTCCTGACTTCAAGTGATTCTCCTGCCTCAGCCTCCCGAGTAGCTGGGACTACAGATGTGTGCCACCATACCCAGCTAATCTTTGCATTTTGAGTAGAGATGAGGTTTCATCATGTTGGCCAGGCTGGTCTTGAACTCCTGACCTCAAGTGGTCCAGCCGCCTCGACCTCACAAAGTGCTGGGATTACAGGCCTGAGCCACCATGCCCAGCCAAATTCTATATTATTTTAGAGCTATTTTTAAAATTACAGTTATCCATGCAAGGTTAAAAAAAAAAAAAGAGGGGGTAGAAAGAACTCAAGTCATATTGAGGCGCAGAAATGAAAAATGAAAGTCTCTCCTCCCCCCACACATTACCAGTCCACATACAGAATCAATCACCATTCATAGTTTCTGGTTTTAATTCATAATCATCATAATAGTAAATATTATCCTTTCTTGGCATTATTTTTGTATGCTAATTTATCAAGTTTGGGCACTGTATTTTTTACAAATTATTATTATTAAAGAATCCACTTGTACGACAGTAATGAAGCCCAGGCTGAGTTTGGGCATAAGTACACTCCACTCAGGATTTTCTAGTTATAATCCTTGTCTTCTCTCTAGACCTCAACTGAAAACCCAGACTCATGAGGCCTCAATCCCTGACGAGCCTGGGTTTTCAGTTGAGGCCATCCTATACATGGTAAATGCCAAAGGCAACCACACGAGGCTTTTTCAGAGAAAACAACTTTGTCTTCCCAGAAGACAAACCCTCTGCTTTGCTTTATGGGGCAGAGATCAACCCCAAACTATGGACAGCCTCAATTAATTGGGGCCTGCACAGTCCTCAATTCATTTATCAACTGTAGACTGTATTTTTCACTTCCTGCTATATAAGATACATGATTTATTATGCTTGTAATATATCCCCTTAATTCTTTCCATAGACCTCCCAGTGATTCTAGTTGGCTCCTATTTTACTTCTAATGGTTGCCTTTTTTTGCCTTTAAATACTATATGATATCATCTATTTCTTTTCTTTTTTCTTGTTTTTGAGATGGAGTTCCACTCTTGTCGCTCAGGCTGGGGTGCAGTGGCGCCATCTCGGCACACTGCAACCTCTGCCTCCCAGGTTCAAGTGATGTTCCTGTCTCAGCCTCCCGAATACCTGGGATTACAGGTGCCTGCCACCATGCCTGGCTAATTTTTTGTATTTTTAGTAGAGATGGGATTTCGCCATGTTGAGCAGGCTGGTCTCGAACTCCTGACCTCAGGTGATCCACCCACCTCAGCCTCCCAAAGTGCTGGGATTACAGGTGTCAGCCATTGTGCCTGGCTGACATCACCTATTTCCTAAATTATAAATAACAGATTTTATCTATTGATTTCTCTCTATGAAAATCAGTAGTTAATGCATTTATTCTTTTCCTTTCTTGTCTTTTCTAGACAGGGTTTTCTACTGTTACCCAGGCTAGAGTGCAATGGCATGATCACAGCTCACTGCAGCCTCGACCACCTGGGCTCAAGCCATCCTCCCATCTCAAACTCTGGAGTAGCTGGGACTACAGGCATGTGCTACCATGCTCGGCTTATTTTTTATCTGTTGTAGAGATGGGATCTCACTATGTTTCCAGGTTGGTCTCGAATTCTTGGGCTCAAGCAATCTACCTACCTCTGCCTCCTGAAGTGTTGGAATTACAGGCGTGAGCCATTGCACCTGGCCTGTTTTTATTCTTTTTGCCTCCTCCACATTTTTACTAGTTAAAATATTATCTTACTTTGTCAAGACATCATATTTATATGCTGTATTTATACTTCTGTCTAAAGTACATTTTCTCTTTGCTACTGCAGGCCATGCATGTTTCTGTCTCAGGACCTTTGCGTTTGCTCTTCATGGCTTACTCTTGATTCAGATCTCAGCTCAGATGCTACCTCCCTGAGCAAGTTATCTAAAAAAGTAACTCTTCCTCTCCACCTCATTCATTCCTTTACTGTTTAATTTTCTTTATAGCATTTATCAAGATTTAATATTATATATTCATGATACAATTAATTATAATTTTAAAAAATTCAGCCAGGCATGGTGGCTCATGCCTGCAATCCCAGCACTTCAGCAGACCAAGGTGGGCAGATCACTTGAGGCCAGGAGTTCAAGACCAGCCTGGCCAACATGGCGAAACCCTGTCTCTACAAAAAATACAAAATTACCCTGGTGTGGTGGCTCAGGCCTATAATCCCAACACCTTGGGAGACTGAGGCAGACAGATCACAAGGTCAGGAGTTCAAGACCAGTCTGGCCAACATAGTGAAACCCTGTCTCTACTAAAAATACAAAAAATTAGCTGGGTATGGTGGTGTGCACCTGTAATCTCAGTTACTTGGAAGGCTGAAGTAGGAGAATCATGTGAACCTGGAAGGCGGAGGTTGCAGTGAGCCGAGATCTTGCCACTGCACTTCAGCCAGGGCCATGGTGCGAGATTCCGTCTCAAAAAAAAAAAAAAAAAAAAAAAGGCCGGGCACGGTGGCTTCTGCCTGTAATCCCAGCACTTTGGGAGTCCAACATGGGTGGATCACGGGGTCAGGAGTTTAAGACCAGCCTGGCCAATATGGTGACACCCGTCTCTACTAAAAATACAAAAATTAGCTGGGCATGGTGGCGCCCTGTGCCTGTAGTCCCAGCTACTTGAGAGGCCGAGGCAGAAGAATCACTTGAACCTGAGAGGCAGAGGTTGCAGTGAGCTGAGATCAAACCACTGCACTCCAGCTTGAGCAACAGAGTGAGACTCCGTCTCAAAAAAAAAAAAAAAAAAAAAATTAGCTGGGCATAGTGTCCCTCACTTGTAGTCCCAGCTACTTGGGAGGCTGAGGCAGGAGAATTGCTTGAACCCAGGAGGCAGGCAGAGGTTGCAGTGAACCAAGATTGTGCCACTGCACTCCAGCCTGGGCGACT
>NW_022316060.1:17091-29551 GCF_002776525.5 Piliocolobus tephrosceles
TATATATATATATATATATATATTTTTTTTTGAGATGCAGTCTTGTTCTGTCACCCAGGCTGGAGTCTCACTGTGTTGCCCAGGCTGGAGTGCAGTGGCGCCCGCCTCGCCTTCCAAAGTGCTGGGATTACAGGTGTGAGCCACCGCGCCTGGCCAATAATAATAATAATAAAAAAAATTGGTCATCATCACACGTTCCTGGCACAGTGCTCCTAAAACCTGTAAAATTTCCTTAGTGAAAAGAGGTAAATAGAGTGTCTTTGGTAATTCATAAGAAGCCCCTTTCAACTACACCTGAATTTAAGTGACTGAAGTGACTGGACAGCCCCTAGATAACCCCAGGATGTGGGCTGGCTGCCAGGAGAACCAGTTATGTGACTAAAAGGCTGAAACTTTCAGCTCGCCCCACCCTATGCCAAAGGAGAGGAGCCAATGATTTAATCAATCATGCTCCATGAAACCCCAAAAGTATTGAATTCTGAAAGCTTCTGAGCTGGTGAACACATTGAGGTGCTAGGAAGGTGTTCCACCTGGAGGGAGCATGGAGCACCTTCCCCCCAGTCTTGTCCTATGCATTTATTTAGTTGGCTGTTCCTGAGTTGCACCTTTTATAATGAACTGGTAAATATAAGTAAAGTGTTTCCCTGAGTTCTGCAAGCCATTCTAGCAAATTGTCAAACCCATGGATGTCATAGGAAGCTGTGATGTGTAGGAAGTTGGTCAGAAGTGTGGGAAGTCTGGGCTTGCCGTTAGCATCTGAAATCGGGGCAGTTGTGTGAGACTGAACTCTTTAATTTGTGGGTTCTGACATTAACTACAGGTGGATAGAGTCAGAATTGCATTACATTGGAGGACAGCTAGCTGGTCAGAGATTGGCCAGTGTGGAAAAAGATGCACAAATTTGATGTCAGGAGTGTTGTGTACATTTAGGGAACTAGTGTCTCCCCAGAATATTTAAATGTTATCATAGCCTTCTCACTAGAAAGTAAGTCCATGAGGAGGGTTTTGTTGTGTTCTTTGAGTATTCCCATTCCCAAGAACAGTTCCTAGCATGTAATAGGTGCTGAGCAAACATTTGTTGAATGAATGAATAAATCCTAAAAGAGGAAAACCAAAGAAATATCATAAAAACTGTGAATATGCAAACATGATTATTATAGAACGAGTGTGCTGGAACAGATTAAAATACACATATATAACCCTAGTTTATATTTTTTTGACATCCTGATTCATAAAACCCTAGTTCGTGAATAGTTGGGCAATCAAAGGAGAACCTTCCTAATACCAATATCTAATGTATCCTTTTTTATTTCTATCAGTAATCATATTGTTGTACTTTAATTACTTTTTTCTTTCTTTATTTTTGAGACAGAATTTCACTCTGTCACCCCAGGCTGGACTGCAGTGGTGTGATCTCGGCCCACTGTAACCGCTGCCCTCCAAGTTCAAGCGATTCTCCCGCTTCAGCCTCCCGAGTAGCTGGGATTACAGATGCGTGCCACCACAACTGGCTAATTTTTGTATTTTTAGTAGAGACGGGGTTGGCCAGGCTGGTCTCAAACTCCTGACCTCAGGTGATCCGCCCACCTCAGCCTCCCAAAGTGCTGGGATTACAGGTGTGAGCCACCGCATCCAGCCTTTTCTGTTTTTTTGTGTGTTTGTTTTTCCTGAGACAAGGTTGATACAGTTTGGCTGTGTCCCCACCCAAATCTAATTTTAAATTGTAGCTCCCATAATCCCCACGTGTCACGGGAGGGAGCCGGTAGGAGGTAATTGAATCATGGGTGTGGTTACCTCCATGTTACTGTTCTCACTCATGACAGTGAGTGAGTTCTCACAAGATCTGATTTTTTTTTTGTTTGAGACACAGTCTTGCTCTGTCGCCCAGGCTAGAGTGCAGTGGCGCAATCTCAGCTCACTGCAACCTCTGCCTCCTGGGTTCAAGAAATTCTCCTGCCTCAGCCTCCCAAGTAGCTGGGATTACAGGCATGCACCACCATGTCTGGCTAATTATTTTATATTTTTAGTAGAGATGGGGTTTCACCATGTTGGTCAGTCTGGTCTCAAACTCCTGAGCTCAAATGATCCACTCGCCTTGGCCTCCCAAAGTGGTGGGATTACAGGTGTGAGCCACCATGCCCAGCTGATCTAATGGTTTTATAAGGGGCTTTTCTTTCTTTTGCTTGGCACTTCTCCTTCCTGCCATCATGTGAAGGACGTGTTTGCTTCCCCTTCTGCCATGATTGTAAGTTTCCTGAGGCCTTCCCAGCCATGTGGAACTATGAGTCAATTAAACTTCTTTCCTCTATCAATTACTCAGTCTTGGGCAGTTCCTTATAGCAGCGTGAGAGCAGACTAATATAAAGGTCTGGCTCTGTCACTCAGGCTGGAGGATTGCAGTGGCATGATCTTGGCCCACTGCAGCCTTGACCTCCTGGGTTCAAGGATCCTTCCACCTCAGCCTCCAAAGTAGCTGGGACTACAGACATGTGCCACTATGCCTATGTTGTCCAGGTTGGTCTCAAACTCTTGGGCTCAAGCGACTCTCCCTCCTCAGCCTCCAAAATGTTGGGATTACAGGTGTGAGCCACTGTACTTCAATTTCTAGTTGCTACTCCCATGTCATCTTCCTTTTTGGGATTTGTTTAGATTTTTTTTTTTTTTTTTCCGGAAAATCCCCTTAAAAATTTGTCACAAAGGATTAGGCTTTTTTGAATATCTTTATGTCTGAAAATATCTTTATTTTATCTTCACATTTGATGGATGCCTTAGTTAAGCATAGCATTTTAGGTCTAACACTTTTCTCCTCCATCTTTGAAGATGTTTTTCCAATTCCTTCTGGCACTTGGTGATGAGAAATATGAAAGTAGTCTGAATTTGGAAACTTTGCAAGTGACATGGTTTTTCAACTCCCACTACTGAAGACTTTTGGATTTCTGAAATCTCACTAGAAAGTGTGGACATTTTTAATTAGTCCTGTTTGATACTTGCTGGCTTATTTTTGCCTAAGTTAGGGGAAATTTTCTTTTGTTATTTATTTTCCCACTCTGTTGTCTTTGTTCTCTTCTTCTTTACCTTCTTTACCTTAAGATATCTTCCATCTGCTATCTTTCTGATTTATGTTCTGAGATACTTCCTCTACTGTGTCCTCTCAATTATTTGGTTCACAGCTAATCCCCTTGATCATTTTCCCAATCCTTTACAGTATTTTGGCAATCACTCATTCAGTTGTCTGATTAATGTCTTTTCACCGAAGACTTTTTGCACTATGCCATGTATCTTAACACTAATACATGGCATAGTACATTTGCAGTCTACCATAGTATACCATGTACACTAATTAGGACAATTTGAAATTCTCTTGTTTTCAGAGGTATTTCTATTTCTGACGGGGGTCTGCTATTCAGTTAGTTCATCTTGGTCCTTTATTTTTGTTTTTGTTTTGTTTTGTTTTGTAGTTGTTTGTTTTTTTGAGACAGGGTCTCACTTCTCTTGCCCAGGCTGAAGTGCAGTGGTGTGAACACAGCTCACAGCAGCCTCAACTTCCCAGGCTCAGATGATTCTCCCACCTCAGCCTCTCAAGTAGTTGGGACCACAGACATGTGCCACCATACTTGGCTAATTTTTTTTTTTTTTTGTATTTTTAGTAGAGACAAGGTTTTACCCTGTTGGCCAGGCTGGTCTTGAACTCCCAGGCTCAAGAGCTCCACCTGCCTCAGCCTCCCAAAGTGAGCCACCATGCCCACCCGGTCCTTTTCTTCCATGCTTCTGTGGCCTTTCCTCCTATTTAACAAGCTCTGACATTCACTCATAAGTAGGAGCAAAGCCCTCCATTGGTTAGTCTGGGCTGAGATGGGCTTGTGTGTTTCTGTATCAGTGATCTGTTTTCCAGCAGGCCTCTCCCTGAGGGGAGAGCTGGCAGCTTCCATGTAAGTGGCAGGGCATACTTCACTAAATAAAAGATGTGTGGGTGAGCAGTCTGGGGAACCCCACAATTGCTAAATTCAGGAGGGTTGTATTTCCAATGGAACAGGTTTCGTGTGTTTCTCTCCTAGGCAGAGCTGCCTGTCCTGCTCCCAACCCACATCTGCTATGGAGTTCTAAAGGCAGCGCTAGCTCTGCTCTCCTTCACCTGGGCATGAAGCACTTCATTGAGCGCCCTCCTTGGGCCGCCTGTCCACTTACTTTAGAAAACTGTTCATGCGCTTTATCCTGAGGGCAAAACACTCAAAACAGTGCCTAGTGCTTTGCAATGTGCTCAACAAATATTCGTTGAATGAATCATGGTGGAAGAGGAGAAGAGGGGGGAACTGATAGTCCCTGTAATTCCAAGCATGCTTCCTTAATGAATTACCCTAAAGATGGCTTCCTGGCACAGCCCTGCTCTTTTTGTTGACCATGGGTTCACCAGTTGCCAGGATTTCCTTCATTACATACCATGTGTTGGGCTAAGTGCAACTTCCTCTTCTTTTTCACCATTGATAGGATTCCACCTGCTGGCTCTTTCCTATAATTCCATAATTCATTGAGACCTTGGGAAGGAAAGAAGATGGAGGTGTGTGTTTAGTCTGCCAACTTTTTTTTTTTTTTTTGAGATGGAGTCTCATTATGTCTCCAGGCTGGAGTGCAGTGGCGTGATCTCAGCTCACTGCAATCTCTGCCTCCCGGGTTCAAGCGATTCTCCTGCCTCAGCCTCCAATATAGCTGGGGTTACAGGCACGCACCACTGCACTCAGCTAATTTTTGTATTTTTAGTAGAGACGGGGTTTCGCCATGCTGGCCAGGCTGGTCTTGAACTCCTGACCTCAGGTCCTGCCTCAACCTCTTAAAGTGATGAAATTGCAGGAGTGAGCCACTGCACATGGCATAGTCTGCCATCTTGAATCAGAAATATATCTGAAAGTGTAGCTACCAAAAAAATAATTTTTTTTTTGAGATGGATTTTCCCTCTTGTTGCCCAGGCTAGAGTGCAATGGTGTGATCTCGGCTCACTGCAACCTCTGCTTCCCGGGTTCCAGTGATTCTCCTGCCTCAGCTTCCCTAGTAGCTGGGATTACAGGCATGCACCACCACATCCGGCTAATTTTGTATTTTTAGCAGAGACAGGGTTTCTCCATGTTGATCAGGCTGGTCTCCAACTCCTGACCTCAGGTGATCCACCAGCCTTGGCCTCCCAAAGTGCTGGTATTACAGGCATGAGCCACCACGCCCGGCCCCCAAAAAATGTATTTTAAAACATCTGTTGGCTGGGTGCAGTGGCTCACACCTGTAATCCCAGCACTTCGGGAGCCTGAGGCGGACGGATCACCTGAGGTCAGGAGTTGAAGACCAGTCTGGCCAACATGTTGAAACTCTGTCTCTACTCAAAATACAAAAATTAGCTGGGCATGGTGTTGGGGGCCTTTACTCCCAGCTACTCGAGAGGCTGAGGCATGAGAATCACTTTAATACAGGAGGCAGAGTTTGCAGTGAGCCAAGATTGCACCACTGTACTCCAGCCTGGGTGACAGAGACAGACTCCGTCTCAAAAACAAAACACAAAAACAAAAACATCTCTTGAACCCTCAAAAGATTTTTCTATTATATGTTAATATTTTATATAGGAATTAGAAAAATAATGACATAAGTTAATTGAATACTTGCTCAGGCGATTAGTGGGAAATGAGTTAAAAATAAAGATTTATTTGCCTGTGTTTTAAATAGAATCACAAATTTTCTCTTTTTTTCAAGGACAGGGTCTCACTCTGTTGCTGAGGCTGGAATGCAGTGGCACAATCATAGCTCACTGCAGCCTTACACTCCTGGGCTCAAGTGATCCTCCAGACTCAGCCTCCTGAGTAGGTGAGACTACAGGCATGTGCCACCATGCCTGGCTGGCTTATTTATGCATTTTTGTATTTATTTATTTATTTATTAGAGACAGGGTCTTGCCATGTTGCCCAGACAGGTCTCGAACTCCTGGCCATAAGTGATCCTCCCACCTTGACCTCCCAAAGTGCTAAGATTACAGGTGTACACCACCGTGCCTGTCCTAGAATCACAGTTTTCTTTTTTTTTTTTTTTTATCTTTTAAGACAGTCTCGCTCTGTCACCCAGGCTGGAGTGCAGTGGTGGCAATCTTGACTTACTGCAGCCTCTGCCTCCGGGGTTCCAGCGATTCTCCTGCCTCAACCTCCCAAGTAGCTGGAATTACAGGCATGTGCCACCACGGCCAGCTAATTTTGGTATTTTTAGCAGAGACGGAGTTTCACCACGTTGGCCAGCCTGGTGTCAAACTCCTGACCTCAAGTGATCTACTTGCCTCGGCCTCCCAAAGTGCTGGGATTACAGGCATGAGCCACCACGCCCGGCCAAACAAAATTTTATTTATAGATTCAAAGAGTCATCAATCTTTATTGAAGAAAATTAGTAATTATGAATAGATGAAATTTCAAGATTACTGAGGAAAAATAATTTCATCACATATAAACATTTGAAATAAATCTAGCTTTTATTTAATTTAATTAATTAATATTTTTTGGAGACAGAGTCTCGCTCTGTCGCCCAGGCTGGAGTGCAGTGGCGCAATATCAGCTTACTGCAACCTTCACCTGTAGGGTTCAAGCAATTCTCCGGCCTCCCAGAGTGAGCCACCATGAAAGTTTCTCACTCTTATGCTTGTCCACATCCAGCCTTTAGCCATTCATCAGTTACCATGTAAATATTCCTGCCAGTGTATGGCTCTGCTCCAGGTAAACTGACCTCATCTATGATTCTCTTTATTCTCCTGTCTCTCCAGATTTTGAGGTGATGCTTTGCCCTGCAACCTCAACTCTCTCTTGGGTCCAAGAAAAATTGTTAAAGTCATTGATTTTCAGTTTTCCAGTTTTCTTACTGTAAAGACATGAGTGGCAAATTCTAAGCTCTTTGCATGTCATAAATGAAACTGGAATGTATTGTTTTCAAATATATATGTAATTATATATAATTAGTCTCTTCTAATTGGAATAAATGTCATAATGCTAATGCTTTTCAGTCACCATTATAGTAATCCTAAACCTCCTAAAATATCTTGTCAAGAGTTTGATGTGATTTCTAATTTTTTCTGTATGTTTATGTGTTTCTGTATCTATATATATTAATATATATACATACACATATATACATATGTGGATATATATCTATAGATCTATGTGTGCACATATATACATATCTGTATGTGTGTGTATAAATCCACACATATATTTTTTACATGGGTGTGATGTGTGTATAATGCTATGCTATAACTTCTTTTCCCGTTTAATATTCTCTATATTGCCTTTTCCTTTAAAAAGTAGATTTAGGGCAGGTGCAGTGGCTCATGCCTGTAATCCCAGCACTTTGGGAGGCCAAGGCAGGTGGATCACTGAGGCCAGAAGTTTGAGACCAGCCTGGCCAACATGGTGAAACCCCATCTCTACTAGAAATTCAAAAAAAATTAGCCAGGTGCAGTGGTGCATACCTGTAATCCCAGATACTCGTGAGGCTGAGGCAGGAGAATCGCTTGAACCCGGGAAGTGGAGGTTGCAGTGAGCCAAGATCGCACCACTGCACTCCAGTCTGGGCTACAGAAAGTCTTCCTCTAAAAAAAAAAAAATTAAGAAAATTAGCACGGTACAGTATGCACCCGTCATCCTAGCTACTCAGGAGGCTGAGGCAGAAGAATTGCCTGAATCCAGGAGGTGGAAGTTGCAATGAGCTGAGATCGCACCACCGCATTCCAGCCTGGGTGACAGAGCGAGACTCCATCTCAAAAAAATAAAAATAAAATGAAAATAAAAATAAAAATAAGGCCGGGCGCTGTGGCTCAAGCCTGCAATCCCAGCACTTTGGGAGGCTGAGACGGGCGGATCACGAGGTCAGGAGATCAAGACCATCCTGGCTAACATGGTGAAACCCCGTCTCTACTAAAAAATACAAAAAACTAGCCAGGTGAGGTGGCGGGCGCCTGTAGTCCCAGCTACTCGGGAGGCTGAGGCAGGAGAATGGCATAAACCCGGGAGGCAGAGCTTGCAGTGAGCTGAGATCCGGCCACTGCACTCCAGTCTGGGCGACAGAGCGAGACTCTGTCTCAAAAAAAATAAAAAAAATAAAATAAATAAAAAATAAAAATAAAAATAAAATAAAGGCTGGGCATGGTGGCTCACACCTATAATTCCAGCACTTTGGGAGGCCAAGGCGGCCAGATCACCTGAGCTCAGGAGTTCATGACCAGCCTGGGCAACACGGTGAAAGCCCGTCTCTACTAAAAAATTTTTTTAAAAATTAGCTGAGTATGATGGCAGGCGCCTGTAGTCCCAGCTAGTCGGGAGGCTGAGGCAGGAGAATCGCTTGAATCTAGGAGGCAGAAGTTGCAGTGAGTCAAGATCATGCCACTGTACTCCAGCCTGGGCAACAGAGTGAGACTCCGTCTCAAAAAAAAAAAAAAAAAAAGAGTGAGAAACTCCTGGGGGTTGGAGTTTTAGTGGGTTTTACTTCTAGGAACCCAACCAGATTCTTACTATAAAGAATCAGAAAGGAACACTTGTTTCTGCTAGTGTAAGAGGAAAGTTAACCATTCTAAAATATGTCACAGTGTTCTCTATATCAAAGGCCTTGTCAGCAGGGCAAAAATGTTATCAGAGCCTTATCTGACTTGGGCAAGTTACTCAAATTCAGCCACACTAGCCTTTCTGTCTCACCGAAGGAGGAAAAAAGTCACAGCCCAGACATACAAGCCTGAGCCTTATTTATTTATTTTAGTTTTTATTATTATTTTTTTGAGACAGAGTCTCGCTCTGTTGCCAGGCTGGAGTGCAGTGGCGTGATCTCGGCTCACTGCAACCTCCTCTGCCTCCCAGGTTCAAGTGATTCTCCTGCCTCAGCCCCCCTAATAGCTGGGACTATAGGCGCACGCCACCACACCCAGCTAATTTTTGTATTTTTAGTAGATACAGGGTTTCACCATGTTGGCCAGGATAGTCTCGATCTCTTGACCTTGTGATTCACCCACTTTGGCCTCCCAAAGTGCTGGGATTACAGGCATGAGTCACTGCGCCCAGCCATGCCTGAGCTTTAATAATAGAATTACAGAATGATTTGTATTTCCCTTATGTAACTTACCGCCACATCAACATGGCTCCAGTATAATAACAATGAATTACAGCTGAAGAGCTGTGATTCCAGTATAGTAATAATAGATTACAGCTGAAGGAGCTGCAAGGTAACGATTCCATTTAAGGAGTTTTTAGAGGAACACAAAGACAACACGAGAGACAAAAACTAGGACACTGGAATAAATTAAAGCCTCCAACACCTATAGCAACAAATTTAAACGCAGTCCAACTCCTAGCCAGATTAACACAAAACCTCACACTATGTGCCTACTTATCTCAGTTCCTCTTACCTGATAAATAATGCCCATATTTTTACAAAAAATCACATGGCATACTATGTTTTAAGGCAAGAAAAAAAAAAAAAAGAAAACAAAGCAAGCATCAGACCAGACTCAGCTAGGTCACAGATTTTGGAACCGAGAATAACTATAATTAATATGTTGAGGGGCCTCATGGAAAAAATAGATTACAGCAAGAACAGATGCATAATGTATGCAGAGAGATGGAAACTCTAAGAAACAATAAAGGGAAACGCTAGAAATTTTAAAAATAACACCATAACAAAAATGAGGAATGTCAGTGGACTGGACACAACCAGTGAGCTTGACGATATATTAACTGAAACTTCCCAAACTGAAATACAAAGAGAAAAAAATAACAAAAATAAATAAATAAATAAAACAAGTGGCCGGGCGCGGTGGCTCAAGCCTGTAATCCCAGCACTTTGGGAGGCCGAGACGGGCAGATCACGAGGTCAGGAGATCAAGACCATCCTGGCTAACACGGTGAAACCCCGTCTCTACTAAAAATACAAAAAACTAGCCGGGCGAGGTAGTGGGCGCCTGTAGTCCCAGCTACTCGGGAGGCTGAGGCAGGAGAATGGCGTAAACCTGGGAGGCGGAGCTTGCAGTGAGCCGAGATAGCGCCACTGCACTCCAGCCTGGTGGACAGAGGGAGACTCCGTCTCAAAAAAATAAATAAATAAAATAAAAATAAAAATAAAATAAAATAAAACAAGAAAACCTGAATGGAATGTCCAAGAACTGTGGCACAATATGAAAAAGTGTGACATACATATTTTGGAAAACCAGAAGAATAGAGAACAGAAGAAATATTTGAATAATGAGTACAAATTTTCCCAAAATTAATGACAGACATCAAATCACATCCAGTGTCTTAGTCATTTTTGTGCAGCTATAAAAGAATATCTGAGACTGCTTAATTTATAATGGATAGAAATTTATTTCTCACAGTTTTAGAGGCTGGGACATTCAAGATCAAAGAGCTGGCAACTGGCAAGGGCCTTCTTGTTAGGTTATCCCATGGCAGAAGGTGGGAGGGCAAGAGAGGATGACAGACAAAGAGAATGCAGGAGAAACGCAGATTCCTCTTTTTTTTTTTGAGACGGAGTCTCGCTCTGTTACCCAGGCTGGAGTGCTGCGGCCGGATCTCAGCTCACTGCAAGCTCCGCCTCCCGGGTTCACGCCATTCTCCTGCCTCAGCCTCCCGGGTAGCTGGGACTACAGGCGCCGCCACCTCGCCCCATCTAGTTTTTTGTAGTTTTTAGTAGAGACGGGGTTTCACCGTGTTAGCCAGGATGGTCTCGATCTCCTGACCTCGTGATCCGCCCATCTCGGCCTCCCAAAGTGCTGGGATTACAGGCTTGAGCCACCGCGCCCGGCCAGATTCCTCTTTTTATAAGGAATTCACTCAGGTGGTAACAAACCCACTCCCCAGGTAATGGCCCTGCCGCTGTGACCTAACCACCTCTTGAAAGTTAAAGTCCCACCTCCCAACACTGCCACATTGGGGACCAAGTTTCCAATACACGAATTTTGGGGACCCATTCAAACCACTGTATCCAGAATCCCCAGAGAATATTAAGCAGGATAAATATTATAAAAACTATATTTTAGCATATCATATTCAAATTGCAGAAAATCGAAAATAAAATCTTGAAAGAAGCCAGGAAAAAGCACCTTACCCATAGAGGAACAAGCACAAGAATTACATTGGTCTTCTCATCAGAAACCATGAAAATATAGAGTGGAGTGAAATATTTAAAGTATTGAAAGAAAAAACCCACCAACTTATAATTCTCTACATCCAGTGAAATTATCTTGCAAATGCGAAGGAGAAAGAGACTTTTTCAAAAAACAAAAACTGAGGGAATTTATTGCCAGCAGACCTGCCTTGCAAAAAGTGTTAAAAGAAGTTCCTCAGTGAAAAGGAAAATGATGTAGGTCAGAAATGCTCATGCACATCAAGAAAGGAAGAGAATCTGAGAAGGAATAAAAATAACCTTTTACTTTTCTTATTAACCAATCTAATAGATGACCATCCAAAGTAATAATAGCATGAAGGAATTGCATGATTATAGCCTGGAAATGTGTAATCAATGAAATCCATGTTTCTTTGCTTTAGAAAGCCAGTAGAAAGGAGTTGCAAATACTGTTTTTGTTTGTTTGTTTTTATTTTTTGTTTTTTAGACAGAATCTCCCTCTGTCACCCAGGCTGGAGTACAATGGTGCGATCCCAACTTGGGGTGCCTCCCAGGTAGCAGGAAATACAGGCACCCGCCACTGCGCCTGTCTAATTTTTGTGTTTTAGTAGAGACGAGATTCCACCATGTTGGCCAGGCTGGTCTTGAACTCCTGACCTCAAGTGATCCACTCACCTTGGCCTCCCAAAGTGCTGGCATTATAAGCATGAGCCACTGTGCCTGGCCAGCAAATACTGTTATAAAGTATCTGTACTATCCATGAAGGACCTGTACTACTCATGAAGCAGTATGGTGTTATTTGAAAGTGGACTTGGTTATGAATGTATATTGCAATGTTTTTTTTTTTTTTTTCTGAGATGGAGTCTCGCTCTGTTGCCCAGGCTGGAGTACATTGGCACAATCTCGGCTCTTTGCAACCTCTGCCTCCTGGGTTCAAGCAATTCTCCTGCCTCAGCCTCCCAAGTAGTTGGGACTACAGGCACCTGCCACCACGCCTGGCTAATTTTTGTATTTTTAGTAGAGAGGGGGTTTCACCATGTTGGCCAGGATGGTCTCAAGTTCCTGACCTCAGGTGATCCACCTGCCTCGGCCTCCCAAAGTGGTGGGATTACAGGCGTGAACCACTGTGCTTGGCCAGCAGTTTTTTAAAGTAGTGAAAAATTCATATGCTAAGAGAGGAGAGAAAATGGGTTATTGCTCCAAGCATAGATGACAGCTCCTGGAAGAGTGGGCCCAAGTTCTGGAGGGAGGATGATCCTACTTGGCATCACTTCATCTTCCTACCTCTGTGGATAGCCAATCCCCCCCAGATGGGACCATGTACAGCAAATCCCCCCCAGATGGG
>NW_022316061.1:0-13583 GCF_002776525.5 Piliocolobus tephrosceles
TACAGGTGTGAGACACCTCACCCAGCCAAAAACAAAAAAAAAAAAAACAAAACAAAAAAAAAATTGATGTCCATATCCAAGATCTATGAATCAGCAAACTTTTTTTGTAAAGAGGCAGGTTTGTTTGTGTTTTTCGCAATCCTGAAAAATGTAAGAACCATTCTTAACTTAGGCTATGCCAGAACAGGCCAGTGACTGAGATTGGCCTTTGGTCTACAGTTTGCTGACCCCGTCCTGGGGAAAGTCCCTTTCTTTGACTCATCATTATTGATTAAATATCTAGATTTTGAAGTACATGTAAAATTGTAGATTTTTGTCCAATAGAGGTAAAAATAATTTTTGTCTGGTAGAAGTATAATACCAAAGTTTATTGTCATATATTAACCACTTTTTTCTGTAACTGAACAATCTGTTTTTTGTTGTTGTTGTTTTGTTTTGTTTTTGTTTTTTGTTTTTAAGATGGAGTTTCACTCTTGTTGCCCAGGCTGGAGTGCAATGGTGCGATCTCAGCTCATGGCAACCTCCACCTCCCAGGTGCAAGCGATTCTCCTGCCTCAGCCTCCCAAGTAGCTGGGATTACAGGCACCTGCCACAAAGCCTGGCTAATGTTTTGTATTTTTAGTAGAGACAGGGTTTCACCATGTTGGCCAGGCTGGTCTCGAACTCCTGACCTCAGGTGATTCACCAGCCTCAACCTCCCAAAGTGCCGGGATTATAGGCGTGAGCCACCAGGCCCCGCCAACAGTCTATTTTCTTAAATCAAACCTTTGGGCCAGGCGCAGTGGCTGATGCCTGTAATCCAAGCACTTTGGGAGGCTGAGGCAGGAGGATCACCTGAGGTCAGGAGTTCAAGACCAGCCTGGCCAACATGGCAAAACCTTGTCTATACTAAATATTCAAAAATTAGCTGGACATGGTGGCAGGTGCCTGTAGTCCCAGCTACACAGGAAGCTGAGGCAAGAGAATAGCTTAAACCTGGGAGGCACAGGTTGTAGTGAGCTGAGATCGCACCACTGCCCTCCAGCCTGAGTGACAGAGCAAGACTCCATTTCAAAAAAAAAAAAATTAATTGGCCGGACGCAGTGGCTCATGCCTGTAATCCCAGCACTTTGGGAGGCCGAGGCGGGAGGATCACGAGGTCAGGAGTTCAAGACCAGCCTGGCCAACACGGTGAAACCCCATCTCTAAAAATTAGCCCAGCATGGTGTCATGCGCCTGTAATCCCACCTACTTGGGAGGCTGAGGCAGGAGAATTGCTTGAACCTGGGAGGCCGAGGTTACAGTGAGCCAAGATCTTGTCACTCTGCACTTCAGCCTGGGTGACAGAGCAAGATTCTGTCTCAAAAAAATAATAATAATACTTAAACTTTTAATTTTGAGATTTTATAGTTTTACATTCAGCTGCAAGAAATAATAATGAGGCTGGGTGCAGTGGCTCACACCTGTAGTCCCAGCACTTTCAGAGGCCTAGGCGGGTGGATCACTAGAGGCCAGGAATTTGAGACCAGACTGGCCAACATAGTGAAACACCATCTCTACATTAAAAAAAAAAAATTAGTCGGGTGTGGTGGTGCACGCCTGTAGCCCCAGCTACTCGGAAGGCTGAGATGGGAGGATCGCTTGAGCCTGAGATGTCAAGGCTGCAGTGACCCAAGATTGCACCACAGCACTCCAGCCTGGGCAAAAGGATGAGACCCTGTTTCATCAGAAGAAGAAAAAAAAGAAAGATAAAGAATCTTACTTAAAATGTCCCCCCCCACCTTTTTTTTTTGAGATGGAGTCTCGTTCTGTTGTTAGGCTGGAGTGCAATGGCGTAATCTCGGCTCACTGCAACTCCCACCCACCAGGTTCAAGCAATTCTCCTGCCTCACCCTCACAAGTAGCTGGGACTACAGGCGTGTGCCACCACACTCAGTTAATTTTTGTATTTTTAGTAGAGATGGGGTTTCGCCATGTTGGCCAGGATGGTCTCGATCTTTTGACCTTGTGATCTGCCCACCTTGGCTCTCTAAGTGCTGGGATTACAGGTATGAGCCACTGAGCCCAGCCTAAAATTTCCCTTTTTTAGTGAAATACTCATTTTGTCAAATACCCATTGAACTGGCTTTATTGTTTATTCTTTCATTGATGAGTTGAGAAAACATCTTTGACATGTGTTCGTTCTTATTTGTGAGCCATATTTTTAACTTTTTGAAAATAATATTGTCATAATTATTTAACCCATAGATAATTTGCTCCTACAGTTAGTTTCCAGTTTGGCTCAGTTTTTTATTTAGAAAATTGTATCTGGTTAGGAAAGATCAGAGTAACTTTTCTCTTCCCCAATCAAAAGAAAATGTAATTCACTTTATTTGAGTTTCACAGTGATGATAACATGTTCTCTCTTTAGTGGCAGGGTATTTCTGTGAGATATTTTGGGTGAGATAAGAAGAAAGAAGTTTTAAAATAGCAGATACCGCCGGGCGCGGTGGCTCAAGCCTGTAATCCCAGCACTTTGGGAGGCCGAGACGGGCGGATCACGAGGTCAGGAGATCGAGACCATCCTGGCTAACACGGTGAAACCCCGTCTCTACTAAAAACTACAAAAAACTAGCCGGGCGAGGTGGCGGGTGCCTGTAGTCCCAGCTAGTGGGGAGGCTGAGGCAGGAGAATGGCGTAAACCCGGGAGGCGGAGCTTGCAGTGAGCTGAGATCCGGCCACAGCACTCCAGCCTGGGTGACAGAGCGAAACTCCGTCTCAAAAAAAAAAAAAAATAAATAAATAAAATAAAATAAAATAAAATAAAATAGCAGATACCACTGGCTTTTTTTTTTTCTTTTTTAAATGTGAGATGGGTCTGGGTGTGGTGGCTCACACCTGTAATCCCAACAACTTGGGAGGCCAAAGTGGGAGGATGGTTTGAGCCTAGGAGTTCAAGACCAGCCTACATAACATAGTGAGACCTTGTCTCTATAAAAAATGAAAAAATTAGCTGGGTGTGGTGCTGTGCGCCTGCAGTTCCAGCTACTGGGGAGGGTGAAATGGGAGGATCGCTTGAGCCGGGGATGTCGAAGTTGCAGTGAGCTGTAATTGCACCACTGCACTCCAGCCTGGGTGAAAAAGCAAGACCATTTCTCAAAAAAAAAAAAAAAAAAAAAAAAAAAAATGGAGCGTTGCTATATTGCCTGGGCTGGAATGCATCATTTATTCACAGGTGCAATCCCACCGCTGATCAGCATGGGAGTTTTGACCTGCTCCATTTCCAACCTGAGCTGGGTCACCCCTCCATAGGCAAGGCTCTCTTTCATTTTTAAAGTAATTATTCTTTCTGGGTGAGGTGGCTCATGCCTGTAATCTCAGCACTTTGGGAGGCTGAGGCGGGAGGACTGCTTGAGCCCAGGAGTTCAAGACCAGCCTGGGCAACAAAGCGAGACCCCCCCATCTCTATAAAAAGTAAAAAAAGTTAGCCTGGTATGATGTTGTGCACCTGTAATCCCAGCTATTCAGGAGGATGAGGTGCTAGGATTGCTTGAGCCTGGGAGGTCAAGGCTGCAGTGAGCTGTGATTGCATCACTGTGCCACAGCCTGAGTAACAGAGACACTGCCTCAAAAAATAAACAAACAAATAAATACTGATCCCAACAGTATATCAGCATAAATGTTTATGAGTAATTGGAAAAAAAAAAAAACCCTGTGTGTCCTTCAAACTTCAATTTTTTGTTTCTAGTGAGAAGCAGGTGGTTAATAATAGAAATCATCACCCAATAGAAAAGGTATGTTTTCTCAGATGGAAAGGTTAGAAGTCATTTAGTCTAGTACACGGTTTCTGAGCATGACTAGAATAAACCTCCTTTTAAAAAAAAAACTAAAAAACGGCTGGGCACAGTGGCTCACACCTGTAATCCCAGCAGTTTGGGAGCTGAGGCGGGTGGATCACTTGAGGTCAGGAGTTTGAGACCAGCCTGGCCAACATGGTGAAACCCCATCCCCACTAAAAATAAAAAAAGTAAGCCAGGCATGGTAGTGGGTGCCTGTAATCCCAGCTACTCAGGAGGCTGAGGCCAGAGAATCGCTTGCACCTGGGAGGTGGAGGTTGCAGTGAGCCGAGATTGCGTCACTGCACTCCAGCCTGGGCAAAAGGAGCAGAACTCTGTCTCAAAAACCAAACCAAACAAAACAAAGAAACCATAAAACAAAACAAAACAAAACAAAAAAAACCCCATAAAACAAAATGTTATTATGTGAATCTCAACATACACATAAATAAAGACAATACTCTAACAAACCCCATGTAACCACCATTTAAATCCTGTATTAGTAATATTTGGCCAATCTTGTTTCATCCATATCCATCATTTCCCCAAACTTGGCAAATCCCAGATATCTTAGAATTTCATCATTAAATACTTCAGTCTGTATTTGTAAGAGCTACTGCTATGGTCTGAATGTTTGTGTCCCCCCAAAAATTCATATCTTGAAGCCTAATCAGCCGAGCGCAATGGTGTGCACCTGTAATCCCAGCACTTTGGGAGGCTGAGGCTGGGGGATCGCTTGAGTCCGGGAGTTTGAGGCTGCAGGGAACAGTAATCATGCCACTGCTCTCCAGCTGGAGTACAGAGCAAGATCCTCTGTCAAAAAAAAGAAAAAAGAAATCTAATCACCAATGTGATGGTATGTATTAGTCAGGGTTCTCTAGAGGGAAAGAACTAATAGGATAGATGTACATATGAAAGGGAGTTTATTTTTTATTTTATTTTTATTTATTTATTTACTTATTATTATTTTTTGAGACGGAGTCTCCCTCTGTCGCCCAGGCTGGAGCACAGTGGCTCAATCTCAGCTCACTGCAAGCTCCGCCTCCCGGGTTCACGCCATTTTTCCATCTCAGCCTCCCGAGTAGCTGAGACTACAGGCGCCCGCCACCACGCCTGGCTAATTTTTTTACGTATTTTTAGTAGAGACGAGGTTTCACCTGTTAGCCAGGATGGTCTCGATCTCCTGACCATGTGATCTGCCCGCCTCAGCCTCCCAAAGTGCTGGGATTACAGGTGTGAGCCACCGCACCCGGCCGAGAAGGTACCTTTTATGAATCAGGAAATGGACCGGGACTCTCATGAGACACTGAATCTGCCAGTGCCTTTGCTTTTGGCTTTCAGCATTCGGAACCATGAAAAACACGTTTTTGTTGTTTATACTCAGTCTATGGTATTGAGTTATAGCAGTCCAAATGGACTAAGACAGACATTTTTTAACATTGCAATACCATTCTCACACCAACAAATAGTAATAATTTCTTAACAGAATCTAATATCCAGTCACGATTCAAATATGCCCCAGGTGTCAAGTGTCTTGTCATAAATGATTCAAAACAGGATCTAAACAAAGACTGTGTATTTGGTTGAGTTTTTTTTTTTTTCTTTGTTTTTTTTTGTGTGTGTGTGTGTGTGTGTGTGTTTTTAATTTCAGGTCAAACTCATTTCCCTTTTATTAAAGTCCAAGTTACCATTACATGGCTTGGTACTCAATAAAGGAAAACTTGTTCAAATAAGGTAATATGTTATCATCAGTATTTCCAGGAAACTTCACACTCAAGTCGCAATGTCAATAAATCCATGGGGAAGCCCATCCATGGGGTTTACACTTTGTCAAGGCCCAGTTCCTCCGGAGTGGAGATTCCCAGTTCATTTAAAGTTGGTCTAAGTTCCTGGATGACATAGGGGTAGATTTCCTTATGAGGTCCTGCTTTGTCCTTAACAGCCTCTAGGATACGAACTGTACTAGCAAAACCATTTAACCGTCTGCATGCCCGCAAAGCAGCATCAATGATTTTGGGCTCTGGAACCAGATCATAGGTAACAAGTGTGTTTATCCCTTTACGCAATTCCCAGGCATCTACATCTGGCTTGTTGAAGTATGTTACCCAGCGAGCATCAAACTCCTCATCTGTCTCATGTGACCCATGAGAACAGCAGAGAACTGACTGGATAGCCGCGGCGGGGCCGGGGGTCCGGGCGGAGTGCAGCAGGCCTCGAGGGCCGGCCCAGGTGGTGGCGGCCACAGCGCAGCGGCGGAGAGCGGCGCCCAGCATGAGGGCGGTGGCGGCGCGCAGGCTGAGGGTAGTTTTTTTTTTCTTTGATGGAGTCTTGCTCTCTCACCCAGGCTGGAGTGCCAGTGACATCATCTTGGTTCACTGCAACCTCTGCCTCCCAAGTTCAAGCAATTCTCCTGCCTCAGCCTCCGGAGTAGCTGGGATTACAGGCACATGCTACCATGCCCAGCTAATTTTTGTACTTTTAGTAGAGATGGGGTTTCGCCATGTTGGCCAGGCTGGTCTCGAATTCCTGGCTTCAAGTGATTCTCCCACCTTGGCCTGCTGAAGTGCTGGGATTGCAGGCATGAGCCACCGCTCCCGGACTGATTTTTTTTCTTTTTAAAACATTATTTTTTCAAAAAACAGTTTTAAAGTATAGTTGACGTAAAATAAATGGTACATCTTAACAGTGTGCAATTTGAGAACTTTTGACATGTTATTCACCTGAGAAATTGTTAACACAACCAAGATGATGAACATATCCATCACCTCCAAAGTTTTCTCATACCCTGTGGTAATCTCTCCTAATCTCACCATACAATCCTATCCCTAAGCACTTACTGATCTACATTTTACCCTTTGTTGATTGCTTTATGGTAGAATTTGCTTTCTTGTGTTGGCCTGGAGCTGGACCTGCAATATCTCCAAGGGATGCCTGTATGCTGGGCAAAAAAAGCCAGACAAAAAAGGGTATATATTCTATTATTCCATTTTTAGAAAATTTAGAAAAGTAAACTAATCTTTAGTGACAAAAAGTAGTCAGTAGATCCTATCTCAAGACACCACTTTCTTTGCTCATCCATAAGAAGGAACTCCTCATCTATTCAAGTTTGATCATGAGATTGCAGAAATTCAGTTACATCTTCAGGCTCCACTTTCTTTCTTTCCTTCCTTCCTTCCTTCCTTCCTTCCTTCCTTCCTTCCTTCCTTCCTTCCTTCCCTCCCTCCCTCCCTCCCTCCCTCTCTCTCTCCCTCCCCCCTCTCTCTTTCTTTCTTCTCTCTCTCTCTTCATTACTTTTTTTTTCTTTTTTTTTTGACAGAGTCTCACTCTGTTGCCCAGGCTGGAGTGCAATGGTGGAATCTTGGCTCACTGCAACCTCTGCCTCCTGGGTTCAAGCAATTCTCCTGCCTCAGCCTCCCAAGAGATTATATGGCTCACACATATAATCCCAGCACTTTGGGAGGCTGGGCCAGGCAGATCACCTAAGGTCAGGAGTTTGAGCCCAGCCTGGCCAACATGGTGAAATCCTGTCTCTACTAAAACCAAAAAAAGTAGCCAGGTGTGGTGGCAGGTACCTGTAATCCCAGCTACTCGGGAGGCTGAGGCAGGAGAATCACTTGAACCTGGGAGGCAGAGATTTCAGTGAACCGAGATCACGCCATTATACTCTAGCCTGGGAGACAGGACGAGACTCCATCTCAAAATAAATAAATAAAATAAGAATAAGAATAATGAAAGTTGAAAGTCAAAATTACTCCCTGATCCATGGGCCACAGAATGTATGTTATATTAGCAGGCATGAAAATGACTTTACATGTAAATTTCCGCTAGCATTCCAGAGTGACCAGGTGCGTTGTGTCAATGAGGGCTAATACTTTGAAAGGAATCCTTTTTTTCTGAGTAGTAGGTCTCAAGCAGTTGGCGTAAAATATTCAGTAAATCATGCTGTAAATAGATGTGCTGTCACCCAGGCTTTGTTGTTCTACTTACAGAGCACAGGCAGATCAGATTTAGCAAAATGCTTAGGATTAAAAGCCCTAGGATTTTCAGAATGGTAAATGAGCATTGGCTGCAACTTAAGGTCACCAGCTGGGTGAGGCCCTATCGAGAGAGTCAGCCTGCCCTTTGATGCCTTGAAGCCAGGCACTGATTTCTCCTCTTTAGCTAGGAAAGTTCTAGATGGCATCTTCTTCCAAAAGAAGGCTGTTTGTCTACATTGAAAGTCTGCTTAATGTAGTCATCTTCAGCTGGGTGCAGTGGCTCACACCTGTAATCCCAGCACTTTGGGAGGCTGAGGTGGGCGAATCATGAGGTCAGGAGTTTGAGACCAGCCTGGCCAACATGGTGAATCCCCGTCTCTACCAAAAATGCAAAAAATTATCTGAGTGTGGTGGCGGACCTGTAATCCCAGCTACTCGGGAGGCTGAGGCAGCAGAATCACTTGAACCTGGGAGGCAGAGGTTGCAGTGAGCTGAGATTGCGCCACTGCACTCCAGCCCAGGCGACAGTGTGAGACTCCATCTCAAAAAAAAAAAAAAAAGTAGCCATCTTCATCAATGATCTTCATTAGGTCTTCTGGATAACTTGCTGCAGCTTCTACATGAGTACTTGTTTCACCTTGTACTTTCACTATGTAGATAGATGGCTTCTTTCCTTAAACCTCATGAAACATCCTCTGCCAGCTTCAAACTTTTCTAGCTTCCTTACCTCTCGCAGTCTTCATAGAACTGGAGAGAGTGGCTGGGTGTGGTGGCTCATGCCTGTAATCCCAGCACTTTGGGGGACTGATGTGAGCAGATCGCTTGAGCCCAGGAGTTTGAGACTAGCCTGAGCAACATGGTAAAACCCTATCTCTAATTTAAATTATTAAAAAGAAAAGAAAAAAAAAGAATTGGCCTTGCTCTGGATTAGGTTTTGGCTTATGGGAACATTGTGGCTGGTTTGATCTTCTGTTTGGACCACTCAGGCTTTCTCCATTTCAGCAATAAGGCTGTTTTGCTTTATGATTCATGTATTTACCGGAGTAGCAATTTTAACTTCCTTCAATAACTTTTGCATTCACAATTTGGCTGTGTAATGCAAGGGGCCTAGCTTTTGGCCTATCTCAGCTTTTGACATGCCTTCCTCATTAAGATTAATCATTTCTAGCTTTTGATTTAAAGTGAGAGGCATGTGACTCTTTTCACTTGAACACTTAGGGACACTGTGGTGGTGTTAACTGGCCTAATTTCAATATCGTTGTGTCTCAAGGAATAGGGAAGTCCAAGCAGAGGAAGAGAGATGGGGGAATGGCCAGTTGGTGGAACAATCAGACCACACACAACATTTACTGATTAAGTTCAGTGGTTTATGTGGTGCCTCAAAACAATTACAATAGTAACATGAAAGATCACCGGTCACAGATTACCATGCAGTTATGATAATACTGAAAAGCTTAAAATATTATGAGAATTACCAAAATGTGACATAGAGACATGAAGTGAGTACACACTGTTGGAAAAATGGCACTGATCAACTTGCTTAATGGAGTGTGGCCACAAACCTTCAATTTGCAAAAAATACAGTATGTCTGCTGCCTGAGAAACATAGTGAGACCCCGTCCCTAAAAAGCAAAACAAAATAAGTCATATAATATCTGCAAAGTACAATAAAGCAAAGTGCAGGCCGAGCGCGGTGGCCCAAGCCTGTAATCCCAGCACTTTGGGAGGCCAAGATGGGCGGATCATGAGGTCAGGAGATCAAGATCATCCTGGCTAACACGGTGAATGCAGTCCCAGCTACTCAGGAGGCTGAGGCAGGAGAATGGCATAAACCCGGGAGGCGGAGCTTGCAGTGAGCTGAGATCTGGCCACAACACTCCAGCCTGGGTGACAGAGCGAGACTCCGTCTCAAAAAAAAAAAAAAAAAAAAAAAAGCAAAGTGCAGTAAAATTAGGTGTGCCTATATCATAAAACAGAAATAAAGGAAATATAGTGGTTACCAGAGGCTTGGAAGAGTAAGGGGAGGGGGAATAGGAAGAGTATGGTTAACAGATGCAAAATTACAGTTAGAAGGGAGGAATAGGCTGGGTGCAGTGGCTCACACCTGTATTCCCAGTACTTTGGGAGGCCGAGGTGGGTGGATCACCTGAGGTCAGGAGTTCAAGATCAGCCTGGCCAACATGGCGAAAACCCATCTCTACTAAAAATTACAAAAATTAGCTGGGTGTGGTGGTGCACGCCTGTAATCCCAGCTACTCAGGAGGCTGAGGCAGGAGAATTGCTTGAACTCAGGAGGTGGAGGTTGCAGTGAGCCGAGATTGCCCCATTGCACTCCCAGCCTGGGTGACAGAATGAGACTCCATCTCAAAAAAAAAAAAAAAAAAAGGAGGAATAAATTCTAGCATCCTATAGCACAGATGGGTGACCATAGCTAACAACGTTTTTGTGTGTGTGTGTATCTATTTATCTATACATTTATATATATTTTTATATATATCTTTACATTTATATATATCTATACATTTATATATATCTTACTTATTTTTATTTATTTATTTATTTTGAGACAGAGTCTCGCTCTGTTCCCTAGGCTGGAGTACAATGGTGCGATCTCAGCCCACTCAACCTCTGCCTCTCGCTTGAGGCAGGCTCAAGCGATTATCCTGCCTCAGCCTCCCAAGTAGCTGGGATTACAGGTGCACACCACCACGCCCGGCTAATTTTGTATTTTCAGTAGAGACGGGGTTTCTCCATGTTGGTCAGGCTGGTCTCGAGCTCCCAACCTCAGGTGATCCACCCGCCTTGGCCACCCAAAGTGCTGGGATTACAGGCATGAGCTACCACACCCAGCCGTATATTTTTAAATAGCTACAAGAGAGAAATTTGAATGTTCCCAACACAGCAATATGATAAATGTTAAAGGTGATGGATATCCCATTTACCTCAATTTGACCACTAAATGTATGCATATATTGAAATATCACATGTATCCCTGTAAGTTTGTACAATTATGTATCAATTAAAATTTTTTAATCTTGAAAAAAGGAAATGAGCATTTCAATATGTACATATGAAGATATGACTATGCAAGAAGGCTTAATGAAATAATCAGATACTTGCATCTTCACATAGCATCATAATAAATGTGCCAGCTATAAGCACAGAGTAATACAAGTGTATTGTTTAGTAGTGAGTCAGTTATCCCACATGGTAGTAATATAGATGTTATGATTGTCTGCAATGGTGGAAAACTCTTGGTAAAGTTCAAGACATCATAAAGTCAAATTCTCCTTTCATATATATAATTGTATTCTTGGAAAAATCAGAGTATGTCAATAATGTGCAAAAGATACTTGTGTACCTGTATTACAGATGTCTTTTTTTTTTTTTGAGTCACAGTCTCACTCAGTCACCCAGGCTGTAGTGCAATGGTGTGATCACAGTTCCATGTAACCTTGACCTCCCAGACTCAAGTGATCCTCCTCATGGAGCCTTCTGAGTAGCTAGGACTACAGGTTCATGACCACCACGCCCGACTAATTTTTTGTATTTATTTTTATTTGTAGAGATAAGGTCTCTCCCTATGTTGCCCAGGCTGGTCTTCAACTCCTGGCTCAAGCAATCCTCCTGCCTCAGCCTCCCAAAGTGTGGGATTACAAGTGTGAGCCACCATGCCCTGCCTGCAGCTGTCTTATATATTTGATTTCCACCCATTAAAATGCCAGTAGTGGTGACCAATCACTGTGACAATCAATAATACTCTCTCCAACCACATTTTCTTCTTCTTCTTCTTTTAATTTTAGATGGAGTCTCACTCTGTCACCCAGGCTGGAGTGCAGTGGCATGATCTCAGCTCACTACAACCTCCACCTCCTGGGTTCAAATGATTCTCCTGCCTCAGCCTCCTGAGTAGCTGGGATTACAGGCACATACCACCATGTCTAGCTAATTTTTGTATTTTTAGTAGAGATGGGGTTTTACCATGTTGGTCAGGCTGGTCTCGAACTCCTGACCTCATGATCTGCCTGCTTAGGCCTCCCAAAGTGCTGGGATTACAGGCATGAGCCACCACACCCAACCCCCAACCACATTTTCAAAATGCTGAGTGCAGTGAGAACCTAGGTAGAGAGGAAAGAGCACTGACATAGAAGTCAGACAGGACACAGCTGTTCACTATAGCCCAATTACTTTACTGTTCTGGGTTTCATTTCCCTCATCTGAAAAATGTAGAACTTGGTCTGTGTAATCACTAAGATCTATTTGATGCTTACATGTACACTGATAGCATCATATATATATATTATATATATTATATATATATTTTTGAGAAATAGAGATGATGTCTTACTGTGTTGCCCAGGCTGGTGTTGAACTTCTGGGCTCAAGCAATCCTCCTGCCTTGGCCTCACAGTAAGCCACCACACCTGGCCCTGTATCTTTCCTATTGCTAGCTGATGAAACAATAACTGCTAAAAGGTATACAGCCATATCTCCCTCTGCTGGCTGAGTGACATGTCATAAATGCAAACAGAAGATTTTTAATGTTTTCAGTGCAAGAGCTGTCATCTTTTAGGATTTATTGACCACACACAACATGTTACCAATTGATAAATGTAGACAGCCTTTGTTTCAAAGCTTGGTTACCATCTTCATTTTCACAAATAGATATATATCTATCACAACAAAGTCTCTGTATTCACATACTCATTATCTAAATTAAATTTAGAAAAGCAGATCAGACTGCACATGAAACTGACATACTGTGTTGATCAAGGGCTTTTGGCTGGAATTATTTGGCTCATTCCGTCAGTCATCTCCAGGGGATAATTATCTCCAAAGAGGGAATTTCCTGTTGGAGTTAACAGACTTTCAAGAAGTATTCAGCAGATCATTAATCTTTTAATGGCTAAACCGTGAAAAAAATCAGTTAATATTAAATAGTTTTAAAATACTAATGTTACCCCAGCTTCAGACTTCCTACAGCGTGCTATGGACTGAATGCTTGTGTCCTCCAAACTTATATGTTGCAATCTTAATCCCCAGTGTAATGGTGTTTGGAGATGGGGCCTTTGGGAGGTAATTAGGTCATGAGGATGCAGCCCACATGATGGGACTAGTGCCCTTAGAAGAAGAGCCATGAGAGAGCTTGCTTTCTGTCTCTCTGCCATCTGAGCACACAGTAAGAATATGGCCACCTGGGCTAGGCACAGTGGCTTACGTCTGTAATCCCAGCACTTTGCAGATCAACCAAGGCCAGGAGTTCGAGACCAGCCTGGTCAACATGGAGAAACCCTGTCTGTACTAAAAATACAAAAATTAGTCGGGCGTGGTGACGTGCGCCTGTAATTCCAGCTACTCTGGAGGCTGAGGCAGGAGAATCACTTGAACCCAGTGGGTGGAGATTGTTGCGCCACTGCAATCCAGCCTGGGCAACAGAGTGACACTCTGTCTCAAAAACAAACAAAATTCAATTAAACAAACAAACAAAACAAATAAACAAAAAGAGACAGCCATCTCCAAATCAGAAAGAGGGCCTTCATCAGGACCGGATCGTGCTGGCACTCGGATTTTGAACTTTCTCCAGACTGTGAGATAAATTTCTGTTGTTTAAGGCACCCAGTCTATGATATTGTTATAGCAACCCTAACTGATGAAGACAAATGAGTTTCCCTCTTTCCTGAATTAGTCTAATTATTACTACTATTATTATGGTTTGTATTTTTGTAAGGTACTTTAATTGTTTTGGGAAAAAAATAAGTTATGTGTGTATATACATATATATATATATATATATATATATATATGTATATAC
>NW_022316061.1:13683-16702 GCF_002776525.5 Piliocolobus tephrosceles
CTTTTTTTTTTTTTTCTGAGACAGAGTCTCACTCTGTCACCCAGGCTGGAGTGCAGTGGTACAATCTCTGGTTACTGAAACCTCCGTCTCCTGACTTCAAGTGATTCTCCTGCCTCAGCCTCCCGAGTAGCTGGGACTACAGATGTGTGCCACCATACCCAGCTAATCTTTGCATTTTGAGTAGAGATGAGGTTTCATCATGTTGGCCAGGCTGGTCTTGAACTCCTGACCTCAAGTGGTCCAGCCGCCTCGACCTCACAAAGTGCTGGGATTACAGGCCTGAGCCACCATGCCCAGCCAAATTCTATATTATTTTAGAGCTATTTTTAAAATTACAGTTATCCATGCAAGGTTAAAAAAAAAAAAAGAGGGGGTAGAAAGAACTCAAGTCATATTGAGGCGCAGAAATGAAAAATGAAAGTCTCTCCTCCCCCCACACATTACCAGTCCACATACAGAATCAATCACCATTCATAGTTTCTGGTTTTAATTCATAATCATCATAATAGTAAATATTATCCTTTCTTGGCATTATTTTTGTATGCTAATTTATCAAGTTTGGGCACTGTATTTTTTACAAATTATTATTATTAAAGAATCCACTTGTACGACAGTAATGAAGCCCAGGCTGAGTTTGGGCATAAGTACACTCCACTCAGGATTTTCTAGTTATAATCCTTGTCTTCTCTCTAGACCTCAACTGAAAACCCAGACTCATGAGGCCTCAATCCCTGACGAGCCTGGGTTTTCAGTTGAGGCCATCCTATACATGGTAAATGCCAAAGGCAACCACACGAGGCTTTTTCAGAGAAAACAACTTTGTCTTCCCAGAAGACAAACCCTCTGCTTTGCTTTATGGGGCAGAGATCAACCCCAAACTATGGACAGCCTCAATTAATTGGGGCCTGCACAGTCCTCAATTCATTTATCAACTGTAGACTGTATTTTTCACTTCCTGCTATATAAGATACATGATTTATTATGCTTGTAATATATCCCCTTAATTCTTTCCATAGACCTCCCAGTGATTCTAGTTGGCTCCTATTTTACTTCTAATGGTTGCCTTTTTTTGCCTTTAAATACTATATGATATCATCTATTTCTTTTCTTTTTTCTTGTTTTTGAGATGGAGTTCCACTCTTGTCGCTCAGGCTGGGGTGCAGTGGCGCCATCTCGGCACACTGCAACCTCTGCCTCCCAGGTTCAAGTGATGTTCCTGTCTCAGCCTCCCGAATACCTGGGATTACAGGTGCCTGCCACCATGCCTGGCTAATTTTTTGTATTTTTAGTAGAGATGGGATTTCGCCATGTTGAGCAGGCTGGTCTCGAACTCCTGACCTCAGGTGATCCACCCACCTCAGCCTCCCAAAGTGCTGGGATTACAGGTGTCAGCCATTGTGCCTGGCTGACATCACCTATTTCCTAAATTATAAATAACAGATTTTATCTATTGATTTCTCTCTATGAAAATCAGTAGTTAATGCATTTATTCTTTTCCTTTCTTGTCTTTTCTAGACAGGGTTTTCTACTGTTACCCAGGCTAGAGTGCAATGGCATGATCACAGCTCACTGCAGCCTCGACCACCTGGGCTCAAGCCATCCTCCCATCTCAAACTCTGGAGTAGCTGGGACTACAGGCATGTGCTACCATGCTCGGCTTATTTTTTATCTGTTGTAGAGATGGGATCTCACTATGTTTCCAGGTTGGTCTCGAATTCTTGGGCTCAAGCAATCTACCTACCTCTGCCTCCTGAAGTGTTGGAATTACAGGCGTGAGCCATTGCACCTGGCCTGTTTTTATTCTTTTTGCCTCCTCCACATTTTTACTAGTTAAAATATTATCTTACTTTGTCAAGACATCATATTTATATGCTGTATTTATACTTCTGTCTAAAGTACATTTTCTCTTTGCTACTGCAGGCCATGCATGTTTCTGTCTCAGGACCTTTGCGTTTGCTCTTCATGGCTTACTCTTGATTCAGATCTCAGCTCAGATGCTACCTCCCTGAGCAAGTTATCTAAAAAAGTAACTCTTCCTCTCCACCTCATTCATTCCTTTACTGTTTAATTTTCTTTATAGCATTTATCAAGATTTAATATTATATATTCATGATACAATTAATTATAATTTTAAAAAATTCAGCCAGGCATGGTGGCTCATGCCTGCAATCCCAGCACTTCAGCAGACCAAGGTGGGCAGATCACTTGAGGCCAGGAGTTCAAGACCAGCCTGGCCAACATGGCGAAACCCTGTCTCTACAAAAAATACAAAATTACCCTGGTGTGGTGGCTCAGGCCTATAATCCCAACACCTTGGGAGACTGAGGCAGACAGATCACAAGGTCAGGAGTTCAAGACCAGTCTGGCCAACATAGTGAAACCCTGTCTCTACTAAAAATACAAAAAATTAGCTGGGTATGGTGGTGTGCACCTGTAATCTCAGTTACTTGGAAGGCTGAAGTAGGAGAATCATGTGAACCTGGAAGGCGGAGGTTGCAGTGAGCCGAGATCTTGCCACTGCACTTCAGCCAGGGCCATGGTGCGAGATTCCGTCTCAAAAAAAAAAAAAAAAAAAAAAAGGCCGGGCACGGTGGCTTCTGCCTGTAATCCCAGCACTTTGGGAGTCCAACATGGGTGGATCACGGGGTCAGGAGTTTAAGACCAGCCTGGCCAATATGGTGACACCCGTCTCTACTAAAAATACAAAAATTAGCTGGGCATGGTGGCGCCCTGTGCCTGTAGTCCCAGCTACTTGAGAGGCCGAGGCAGAAGAATCACTTGAACCTGAGAGGCAGAGGTTGCAGTGAGCTGAGATCAAACCACTGCACTCCAGCTTGAGCAACAGAGTGAGACTCCGTCTCAAAAAAAAAAAAAAAAAAAAAATTAGCTGGGCATAGTGTCCCTCACTTGTAGTCCCAGCTACTTGGGAGGCTGAGGCAGGAGAATTGCTTGAACCCAGGAGGCAGGCAGAGGTTGCAGTGAACCAAGATTGTGCCACTGCACTCCAGCCTGGGCGACT
>NW_022316061.1:17102-29818 GCF_002776525.5 Piliocolobus tephrosceles
TATATATATATATATATATATATTTTTTTTTGAGATGCAGTCTTGTTCTGTCACCCAGGCTGGAGTCTCACTGTGTTGCCCAGGCTGGAGTGCAGTGGCATGATCTGGGCTCACTGCAAGCTCTGTCTCCCGGGTTCACACCATTCTTCTGCCTCAGCCTCCCAAGTAGCTGGGACTACAAGTGCCCGCCACCACGCCGGGCTGATTTTTTTGTAACTTTAGTAGAGACGGGGTTTCACCGTGTTCGCCAGGATGGTCTCGATCTCCTATATGTATGTATTTTTTTTGAGACGGAGTCTTGTTCTGTTGCCCAGGCTGGAGTCTCACTGTGTTGCCCAGGCTGGAGTGCAGTGGCGCCCGCCTCGCCTTCCAAAGTGCTGGGATTACAGGTGTGAGCCACCGCGCCTGGCCAATAATAATAATAATAAAAAAAATTGGTCATCATCACACGTTCCTGGCACAGTGCTCCTAAAACCTGTAAAATTTCCTTAGTGAAAAGAGGTAAATAGAGTGTCTTTGGTAATTCATAAGAAGCCCCTTTCAACTACACCTGAATTTAAGTGACTGAAGTGACTGGACAGCCCCTAGATAACCCCAGGATGTGGGCTGGCTGCCAGGAGAACCAGTTATGTGACTAAAAGGCTGAAACTTTCAGCTCGCCCCACCCTATGCCAAAGGAGAGGAGCCAATGATTTAATCAATCATGCTCCATGAAACCCCAAAAGTATTGAATTCTGAAAGCTTCTGAGCTGGTGAACACATTGAGGTGCTAGGAAGGTGTTCCACCTGGAGGGAGCATGGAGCACCTTCCCCCCAGTCTTGTCCTATGCATTTATTTAGTTGGCTGTTCCTGAGTTGCACCTTTTATAATGAACTGGTAAATATAAGTAAAGTGTTTCCCTGAGTTCTGCAAGCCATTCTAGCAAATTGTCAAACCCATGGATGTCATAGGAAGCTGTGATGTGTAGGAAGTTGGTCAGAAGTGTGGGAAGTCTGGGCTTGCCGTTAGCATCTGAAATCGGGGCAGTTGTGTGAGACTGAACTCTTTAATTTGTGGGTTCTGACATTAACTACAGGTGGATAGAGTCAGAATTGCATTACATTGGAGGACAGCTAGCTGGTCAGAGATTGGCCAGTGTGGAAAAAGATGCACAAATTTGATGTCAGGAGTGTTGTGTACATTTAGGGAACTAGTGTCTCCCCAGAATATTTAAATGTTATCATAGCCTTCTCACTAGAAAGTAAGTCCATGAGGAGGGTTTTGTTGTGTTCTTTGAGTATTCCCATTCCCAAGAACAGTTCCTAGCATGTAATAGGTGCTGAGCAAACATTTGTTGAATGAATGAATAAATCCTAAAAGAGGAAAACCAAAGAAATATCATAAAAACTGTGAATATGCAAACATGATTATTATAGAACGAGTGTGCTGGAACAGATTAAAATACACATATATAACCCTAGTTTATATTTTTTTGACATCCTGATTCATAAAACCCTAGTTCGTGAATAGTTGGGCAATCAAAGGAGAACCTTCCTAATACCAATATCTAATGTATCCTTTTTTATTTCTATCAGTAATCATATTGTTGTACTTTAATTACTTTTTTCTTTCTTTATTTTTGAGACAGAATTTCACTCTGTCACCCCAGGCTGGACTGCAGTGGTGTGATCTCGGCCCACTGTAACCGCTGCCCTCCAAGTTCAAGCGATTCTCCCGCTTCAGCCTCCCGAGTAGCTGGGATTACAGATGCGTGCCACCACAACTGGCTAATTTTTGTATTTTTAGTAGAGACGGGGTTGGCCAGGCTGGTCTCAAACTCCTGACCTCAGGTGATCCGCCCACCTCAGCCTCCCAAAGTGCTGGGATTACAGGTGTGAGCCACCGCATCCAGCCTTTTCTGTTTTTTTGTGTGTTTGTTTTTCCTGAGACAAGGTTGATACAGTTTGGCTGTGTCCCCACCCAAATCTAATTTTAAATTGTAGCTCCCATAATCCCCACGTGTCACGGGAGGGAGCCGGTAGGAGGTAATTGAATCATGGGTGTGGTTACCTCCATGTTACTGTTCTCACTCATGACAGTGAGTGAGTTCTCACAAGATCTGATTTTTTTTTTGTTTGAGACACAGTCTTGCTCTGTCGCCCAGGCTAGAGTGCAGTGGCGCAATCTCAGCTCACTGCAACCTCTGCCTCCTGGGTTCAAGAAATTCTCCTGCCTCAGCCTCCCAAGTAGCTGGGATTACAGGCATGCACCACCATGTCTGGCTAATTATTTTATATTTTTAGTAGAGATGGGGTTTCACCATGTTGGTCAGTCTGGTCTCAAACTCCTGAGCTCAAATGATCCACTCGCCTTGGCCTCCCAAAGTGGTGGGATTACAGGTGTGAGCCACCATGCCCAGCTGATCTAATGGTTTTATAAGGGGCTTTTCTTTCTTTTGCTTGGCACTTCTCCTTCCTGCCATCATGTGAAGGACGTGTTTGCTTCCCCTTCTGCCATGATTGTAAGTTTCCTGAGGCCTTCCCAGCCATGTGGAACTATGAGTCAATTAAACTTCTTTCCTCTATCAATTACTCAGTCTTGGGCAGTTCCTTATAGCAGCGTGAGAGCAGACTAATATAAAGGTCTGGCTCTGTCACTCAGGCTGGAGGATTGCAGTGGCATGATCTTGGCCCACTGCAGCCTTGACCTCCTGGGTTCAAGGATCCTTCCACCTCAGCCTCCAAAGTAGCTGGGACTACAGACATGTGCCACTATGCCTATGTTGTCCAGGTTGGTCTCAAACTCTTGGGCTCAAGCGACTCTCCCTCCTCAGCCTCCAAAATGTTGGGATTACAGGTGTGAGCCACTGTACTTCAATTTCTAGTTGCTACTCCCATGTCATCTTCCTTTTTGGGATTTGTTTAGATTTTTTTTTTTTTTTTCCGGAAAATCCCCTTAAAAATTTGTCACAAAGGATTAGGCTTTTTTGAATATCTTTATGTCTGAAAATATCTTTATTTTATCTTCACATTTGATGGATGCCTTAGTTAAGCATAGCATTTTAGGTCTAACACTTTTCTCCTCCATCTTTGAAGATGTTTTTCCAATTCCTTCTGGCACTTGGTGATGAGAAATATGAAAGTAGTCTGAATTTGGAAACTTTGCAAGTGACATGGTTTTTCAACTCCCACTACTGAAGACTTTTGGATTTCTGAAATCTCACTAGAAAGTGTGGACATTTTTAATTAGTCCTGTTTGATACTTGCTGGCTTATTTTTGCCTAAGTTAGGGGAAATTTTCTTTTGTTATTTATTTTCCCACTCTGTTGTCTTTGTTCTCTTCTTCTTTACCTTCTTTACCTTAAGATATCTTCCATCTGCTATCTTTCTGATTTATGTTCTGAGATACTTCCTCTACTGTGTCCTCTCAATTATTTGGTTCACAGCTAATCCCCTTGATCATTTTCCCAATCCTTTACAGTATTTTGGCAATCACTCATTCAGTTGTCTGATTAATGTCTTTTCACCGAAGACTTTTTGCACTATGCCATGTATCTTAACACTAATACATGGCATAGTACATTTGCAGTCTACCATAGTATACCATGTACACTAATTAGGACAATTTGAAATTCTCTTGTTTTCAGAGGTATTTCTATTTCTGACGGGGGTCTGCTATTCAGTTAGTTCATCTTGGTCCTTTATTTTTGTTTTTGTTTTGTTTTGTTTTGTAGTTGTTTGTTTTTTTGAGACAGGGTCTCACTTCTCTTGCCCAGGCTGAAGTGCAGTGGTGTGAACACAGCTCACAGCAGCCTCAACTTCCCAGGCTCAGATGATTCTCCCACCTCAGCCTCTCAAGTAGTTGGGACCACAGACATGTGCCACCATACTTGGCTAATTTTTTTTTTTTTTTTGTATTTTTAGTAGAGACAAGGTTTTACCCTGTTGGCCAGGCTGGTCTTGAACTCCCAGGCTCAAGAGCTCCACCTGCCTCAGCCTCCCAAAGTGAGCCACCATGCCCACCCGGTCCTTTTCTTCCATGCTTCTGTGGCCTTTCCTCCTATTTAACAAGCTCTGACATTCACTCATAAGTAGGAGCAAAGCCCTCCATTGGTTAGTCTGGGCTGAGATGGGCTTGTGTGTTTCTGTATCAGTGATCTGTTTTCCAGCAGGCCTCTCCCTGAGGGGAGAGCTGGCAGCTTCCATGTAAGTGGCAGGGCATACTTCACTAAATAAAAGATGTGTGGGTGAGCAGTCTGGGGAACCCCACAATTGCTAAATTCAGGAGGGTTGTATTTCCAATGGAACAGGTTTCGTGTGTTTCTCTCCTAGGCAGAGCTGCCTGTCCTGCTCCCAACCCACATCTGCTATGGAGTTCTAAAGGCAGCGCTAGCTCTGCTCTCCTTCACCTGGGCATGAAGCACTTCATTGAGCGCCCTCCTTGGGCCGCCTGTCCACTTACTTTAGAAAACTGTTCATGCGCTTTATCCTGAGGGCAAAACACTCAAAACAGTGCCTAGTGCTTTGCAATGTGCTCAACAAATATTCGTTGAATGAATCATGGTGGAAGAGGAGAAGAGGGGGGAACTGATAGTCCCTGTAATTCCAAGCATGCTTCCTTAATGAATTACCCTAAAGATGGCTTCCTGGCACAGCCCTGCTCTTTTTGTTGACCATGGGTTCACCAGTTGCCAGGATTTCCTTCATTACATACCATGTGTTGGGCTAAGTGCAACTTCCTCTTCTTTTTCACCATTGATAGGATTCCACCTGCTGGCTCTTTCCTATAATTCCATAATTCATTGAGACCTTGGGAAGGAAAGAAGATGGAGGTGTGTGTTTAGTCTGCCAACTTTTTTTTTTTTTTTTGAGATGGAGTCTCATTATGTCTCCAGGCTGGAGTGCAGTGGCGTGATCTCAGCTCACTGCAATCTCTGCCTCCCGGGTTCAAGCGATTCTCCTGCCTCAGCCTCCAATATAGCTGGGGTTACAGGCACGCACCACTGCACTCAGCTAATTTTTGTATTTTTAGTAGAGACGGGGTTTCGCCATGCTGGCCAGGCTGGTCTTGAACTCCTGACCTCAGGTCCTGCCTCAACCTCTTAAAGTGATGAAATTGCAGGAGTGAGCCACTGCACATGGCATAGTCTGCCATCTTGAATCAGAAATATATCTGAAAGTGTAGCTACCAAAAAAATAATTTTTTTTTTGAGATGGATTTTCCCTCTTGTTGCCCAGGCTAGAGTGCAATGGTGTGATCTCGGCTCACTGCAACCTCTGCTTCCCGGGTTCCAGTGATTCTCCTGCCTCAGCTTCCCTAGTAGCTGGGATTACAGGCATGCACCACCACATCCGGCTAATTTTGTATTTTTAGCAGAGACAGGGTTTCTCCATGTTGATCAGGCTGGTCTCCAACTCCTGACCTCAGGTGATCCACCAGCCTTGGCCTCCCAAAGTGCTGGTATTACAGGCATGAGCCACCACGCCCGGCCCCCAAAAAATGTATTTTAAAACATCTGTTGGCTGGGTGCAGTGGCTCACACCTGTAATCCCAGCACTTCGGGAGCCTGAGGCGGACGGATCACCTGAGGTCAGGAGTTGAAGACCAGTCTGGCCAACATGTTGAAACTCTGTCTCTACTCAAAATACAAAAATTAGCTGGGCATGGTGTTGGGGGCCTTTACTCCCAGCTACTCGAGAGGCTGAGGCATGAGAATCACTTTAATACAGGAGGCAGAGTTTGCAGTGAGCCAAGATTGCACCACTGTACTCCAGCCTGGGTGACAGAGACAGACTCCGTCTCAAAAACAAAACACAAAAACAAAAACATCTCTTGAACCCTCAAAAGATTTTTCTATTATATGTTAATATTTTATATAGGAATTAGAAAAATAATGACATAAGTTAATTGAATACTTGCTCAGGCGATTAGTGGGAAATGAGTTAAAAATAAAGATTTATTTGCCTGTGTTTTAAATAGAATCACAAATTTTCTCTTTTTTTCAAGGACAGGGTCTCACTCTGTTGCTGAGGCTGGAATGCAGTGGCACAATCATAGCTCACTGCAGCCTTACACTCCTGGGCTCAAGTGATCCTCCAGACTCAGCCTCCTGAGTAGGTGAGACTACAGGCATGTGCCACCATGCCTGGCTGGCTTATTTATGCATTTTTGTATTTATTTATTTATTTATTAGAGACAGGGTCTTGCCATGTTGCCCAGACAGGTCTCGAACTCCTGGCCATAAGTGATCCTCCCACCTTGACCTCCCAAAGTGCTAAGATTACAGGTGTACACCACCGTGCCTGTCCTAGAATCACAGTTTTCTTTTTTTTTTTTTTTTATCTTTTAAGACAGTCTCGCTCTGTCACCCAGGCTGGAGTGCAGTGGTGGCAATCTTGACTTACTGCAGCCTCTGCCTCCGGGGTTCCAGCGATTCTCCTGCCTCAACCTCCCAAGTAGCTGGAATTACAGGCATGTGCCACCACGGCCAGCTAATTTTGGTATTTTTAGCAGAGACGGAGTTTCACCACGTTGGCCAGCCTGGTGTCAAACTCCTGACCTCAAGTGATCTACTTGCCTCGGCCTCCCAAAGTGCTGGGATTACAGGCATGAGCCACCACGCCCGGCCAAACAAAATTTTATTTATAGATTCAAAGAGTCATCAATCTTTATTGAAGAAAATTAGTAATTATGAATAGATGAAATTTCAAGATTACTGAGGAAAAATAATTTCATCACATATAAACATTTGAAATAAATCTAGCTTTTATTTAATTTAATTAATTAATATTTTTTGGAGACAGAGTCTCGCTCTGTCGCCCAGGCTGGAGTGCAGTGGCGCAATATCAGCTTACTGCAACCTTCACCTGTAGGGTTCAAGCAATTCTCCGGCCTCCCAGAGTGAGCCACCATGAAAGTTTCTCACTCTTATGCTTGTCCACATCCAGCCTTTAGCCATTCATCAGTTACCATGTAAATATTCCTGCCAGTGTATGGCTCTGCTCCAGGTAAACTGACCTCATCTATGATTCTCTTTATTCTCCTGTCTCTCCAGATTTTGAGGTGATGCTTTGCCCTGCAACCTCAACTCTCTCTTGGGTCCAAGAAAAATTGTTAAAGTCATTGATTTTCAGTTTTCCAGTTTTCTTACTGTAAAGACATGAGTGGCAAATTCTAAGCTCTTTGCATGTCATAAATGAAACTGGAATGTATTGTTTTCAAATATATATGTAATTATATATAATTAGTCTCTTCTAATTGGAATAAATGTCATAATGCTAATGCTTTTCAGTCACCATTATAGTAATCCTAAACCTCCTAAAATATCTTGTCAAGAGTTTGATGTGATTTCTAATTTTTTCTGTATGTTTATGTGTTTCTGTATCTATATATATTAATATATATACATACACATATATACATATGTGGATATATATCTATAGATCTATGTGTGCACATATATACATATCTGTATGTGTGTGTATAAATCCACACATATATTTTTTACATGGGTGTGATGTGTGTATAATGCTATGCTATAACTTCTTTTCCCGTTTAATATTCTCTATATTGCCTTTTCCTTTAAAAAGTAGATTTAGGGCAGGTGCAGTGGCTCATGCCTGTAATCCCAGCACTTTGGGAGGCCAAGGCAGGTGGATCACTGAGGCCAGAAGTTTGAGACCAGCCTGGCCAACATGGTGAAACCCCATCTCTACTAGAAATTCAAAAAAAATTAGCCAGGTGCAGTGGTGCATACCTGTAATCCCAGATACTCGTGAGGCTGAGGCAGGAGAATCGCTTGAACCCGGGAAGTGGAGGTTGCAGTGAGCCAAGATCGCACCACTGCACTCCAGTCTGGGCTACAGAAAGTCTTCCTCTAAAAAAAAAAAAATTAAGAAAATTAGCACGGTACAGTATGCACCCGTCATCCTAGCTACTCAGGAGGCTGAGGCAGAAGAATTGCCTGAATCCAGGAGGTGGAAGTTGCAATGAGCTGAGATCGCACCACCGCATTCCAGCCTGGGTGACAGAGCGAGACTCCATCTCAAAAAAATAAAAATAAAATGAAAATAAAAATAAAAATAAGGCCGGGCGCTGTGGCTCAAGCCTGCAATCCCAGCACTTTGGGAGGCTGAGACGGGCGGATCACGAGGTCAGGAGATCAAGACCATCCTGGCTAACATGGTGAAACCCCGTCTCTACTAAAAAATACAAAAAACTAGCCAGGTGAGGTGGCGGGCGCCTGTAGTCCCAGCTACTCGGGAGGCTGAGGCAGGAGAATGGCATAAACCCGGGAGGCAGAGCTTGCAGTGAGCTGAGATCCGGCCACTGCACTCCAGTCTGGGCGACAGAGCGAGACTCTGTCTCAAAAAAAATAAAAAAAATAAAATAAATAAAAAATAAAAATAAAAATAAAATAAAGGCTGGGCATGGTGGCTCACACCTATAATTCCAGCACTTTGGGAGGCCAAGGCGGCCAGATCACCTGAGCTCAGGAGTTCATGACCAGCCTGGGCAACACGGTGAAAGCCCGTCTCTACTAAAAAATTTTTTTAAAAATTAGCTGAGTATGATGGCAGGCGCCTGTAGTCCCAGCTAGTCGGGAGGCTGAGGCAGGAGAATCGCTTGAATCTAGGAGGCAGAAGTTGCAGTGAGTCAAGATCATGCCACTGTACTCCAGCCTGGGCAACAGAGTGAGACTCCGTCTCAAAAAAAAAAAAAAAAAAAGAGTGAGAAACTCCTGGGGGTTGGAGTTTTAGTGGGTTTTACTTCTAGGAACCCAACCAGATTCTTACTATAAAGAATCAGAAAGGAACACTTGTTTCTGCTAGTGTAAGAGGAAAGTTAACCATTCTAAAATATGTCACAGTGTTCTCTATATCAAAGGCCTTGTCAGCAGGGCAAAAATGTTATCAGAGCCTTATCTGACTTGGGCAAGTTACTCAAATTCAGCCACACTAGCCTTTCTGTCTCACCGAAGGAGGAAAAAAGTCACAGCCCAGACATACAAGCCTGAGCCTTATTTATTTATTTTAGTTTTTATTATTATTTTTTTGAGACAGAGTCTCGCTCTGTTGCCAGGCTGGAGTGCAGTGGCGTGATCTCGGCTCACTGCAACCTCCTCTGCCTCCCAGGTTCAAGTGATTCTCCTGCCTCAGCCCCCCTAATAGCTGGGACTATAGGCGCACGCCACCACACCCAGCTAATTTTTGTATTTTTAGTAGATACAGGGTTTCACCATGTTGGCCAGGATAGTCTCGATCTCTTGACCTTGTGATTCACCCACTTTGGCCTCCCAAAGTGCTGGGATTACAGGCATGAGTCACTGCGCCCAGCCATGCCTGAGCTTTAATAATAGAATTACAGAATGATTTGTATTTCCCTTATGTAACTTACCGCCACATCAACATGGCTCCAGTATAATAACAATGAATTACAGCTGAAGAGCTGTGATTCCAGTATAGTAATAATAGATTACAGCTGAAGGAGCTGCAAGGTAACGATTCCATTTAAGGAGTTTTTAGAGGAACACAAAGACAACACGAGAGACAAAAACTAGGACACTGGAATAAATTAAAGCCTCCAACACCTATAGCAACAAATTTAAACGCAGTCCAACTCCTAGCCAGATTAACACAAAACCTCACACTATGTGCCTACTTATCTCAGTTCCTCTTACCTGATAAATAATGCCCATATTTTTACAAAAAATCACATGGCATACTATGTTTTAAGGCAAGAAAAAAAAAAAAAAGAAAACAAAGCAAGCATCAGACCAGACTCAGCTAGGTCACAGATTTTGGAACCGAGAATAACTATAATTAATATGTTGAGGGGCCTCATGGAAAAAATAGATTACAGCAAGAACAGATGCATAATGTATGCAGAGAGATGGAAACTCTAAGAAACAATAAAGGGAAACGCTAGAAATTTTAAAAATAACACCATAACAAAAATGAGGAATGTCAGTGGACTGGACACAACCAGTGAGCTTGACGATATATTAACTGAAACTTCCCAAACTGAAATACAAAGAGAAAAAAATAACAAAAATAAATAAATAAATAAAACAAGTGGCCGGGCGCGGTGGCTCAAGCCTGTAATCCCAGCACTTTGGGAGGCCGAGACGGGCAGATCACGAGGTCAGGAGATCAAGACCATCCTGGCTAACACGGTGAAACCCCGTCTCTACTAAAAATACAAAAAACTAGCCGGGCGAGGTAGTGGGCGCCTGTAGTCCCAGCTACTCGGGAGGCTGAGGCAGGAGAATGGCGTAAACCTGGGAGGCGGAGCTTGCAGTGAGCCGAGATAGCGCCACTGCACTCCAGCCTGGTGGACAGAGGGAGACTCCGTCTCAAAAAAATAAATAAATAAAATAAAAATAAAAATAAAATAAAATAAAACAAGAAAACCTGAATGGAATGTCCAAGAACTGTGGCACAATATGAAAAAGTGTGACATACATATTTTGGAAAACCAGAAGAATAGAGAACAGAAGAAATATTTGAATAATGAGTACAAATTTTCCCAAAATTAATGACAGACATCAAATCACATCCAGTGTCTTAGTCATTTTTGTGCAGCTATAAAAGAATATCTGAGACTGCTTAATTTATAATGGATAGAAATTTATTTCTCACAGTTTTAGAGGCTGGGACATTCAAGATCAAAGAGCTGGCAACTGGCAAGGGCCTTCTTGTTAGGTTATCCCATGGCAGAAGGTGGGAGGGCAAGAGAGGATGACAGACAAAGAGAATGCAGGAGAAACGCAGATTCCTCTTTTTTTTTTTGAGACGGAGTCTCGCTCTGTTACCCAGGCTGGAGTGCTGCGGCCGGATCTCAGCTCACTGCAAGCTCCGCCTCCCGGGTTCACGCCATTCTCCTGCCTCAGCCTCCCGGGTAGCTGGGACTACAGGCGCCGCCACCTCGCCCCATCTAGTTTTTTGTAGTTTTTAGTAGAGACGGGGTTTCACCGTGTTAGCCAGGATGGTCTCGATCTCCTGACCTCGTGATCCGCCCATCTCGGCCTCCCAAAGTGCTGGGATTACAGGCTTGAGCCACCGCGCCCGGCCAGATTCCTCTTTTTATAAGGAATTCACTCAGGTGGTAACAAACCCACTCCCCAGGTAATGGCCCTGCCGCTGTGACCTAACCACCTCTTGAAAGTTAAAGTCCCACCTCCCAACACTGCCACATTGGGGACCAAGTTTCCAATACACGAATTTTGGGGACCCATTCAAACCACTGTATCCAGAATCCCCAGAGAATATTAAGCAGGATAAATATTATAAAAACTATATTTTAGCATATCATATTCAAATTGCAGAAAATCGAAAATAAAATCTTGAAAGAAGCCAGGAAAAAGCACCTTACCCATAGAGGAACAAGCACAAGAATTACATTGGTCTTCTCATCAGAAACCATGAAAATATAGAGTGGAGTGAAATATTTAAAGTATTGAAAGAAAAAACCCACCAACTTATAATTCTCTACATCCAGTGAAATTATCTTGCAAATGCGAAGGAGAAAGAGACTTTTTCAAAAAACAAAAACTGAGGGAATTTATTGCCAGCAGACCTGCCTTGCAAAAAGTGTTAAAAGAAGTTCCTCAGTGAAAAGGAAAATGATGTAGGTCAGAAATGCTCATGCACATCAAGAAAGGAAGAGAATCTGAGAAGGAATAAAAATAACCTTTTACTTTTCTTATTAACCAATCTAATAGATGACCATCCAAAGTAATAATAGCATGAAGGAATTGCATGATTATAGCCTGGAAATGTGTAATCAATGAAATCCATGTTTCTTTGCTTTAGAAAGCCAGTAGAAAGGAGTTGCAAATACTGTTTTTGTTTGTTTGTTTTTATTTTTTGTTTTTTAGACAGAATCTCCCTCTGTCACCCAGGCTGGAGTACAATGGTGCGATCCCAACTTGGGGTGCCTCCCAGGTAGCAGGAAATACAGGCACCCGCCACTGCGCCTGTCTAATTTTTGTGTTTTAGTAGAGACGAGATTCCACCATGTTGGCCAGGCTGGTCTTGAACTCCTGACCTCAAGTGATCCACTCACCTTGGCCTCCCAAAGTGCTGGCATTATAAGCATGAGCCACTGTGCCTGGCCAGCAAATACTGTTATAAAGTATCTGTACTATCCATGAAGGACCTGTACTACTCATGAAGCAGTATGGTGTTATTTGAAAGTGGACTTGGTTATGAATGTATATTGCAATGTTTTTTTTTTTTTTTTCTGAGATGGAGTCTCGCTCTGTTGCCCAGGCTGGAGTACATTGGCACAATCTCGGCTCTTTGCAACCTCTGCCTCCTGGGTTCAAGCAATTCTCCTGCCTCAGCCTCCCAAGTAGTTGGGACTACAGGCACCTGCCACCACGCCTGGCTAATTTTTGTATTTTTAGTAGAGAGGGGGTTTCACCATGTTGGCCAGGATGGTCTCAAGTTCCTGACCTCAGGTGATCCACCTGCCTCGGCCTCCCAAAGTGGTGGGATTACAGGCGTGAACCACTGTGCTTGGCCAGCAGTTTTTTAAAGTAGTGAAAAATTCATATGCTAAGAGAGGAGAGAAAATGGGTTATTGCTCCAAGCATAGATGACAGCTCCTGGAAGAGTGGGCCCAAGTTCTGGAGGGAGGATGATCCTACTTGGCATCACTTCATCTTCCTACCTCTGTGGATAGCCAATCCCCCCCAGATGGGACCATGTACAGCAAATCCCCCCCAGATGGG
>NW_022316062.1:0-4851 GCF_002776525.5 Piliocolobus tephrosceles
TTACATTCTCTTTTTTGTACTAAGTCTTTTTTTTTTTTTTTTTTTTTTTGACGGAGTCTCAAAAAAAAGCCACCGTACCCAGCCATGACTTTTTAAGACTTAGTACAGCCAGGCGCAGTGGCTCACACCTGTAATCCCAACAGTGGGAGGCCGAGGCCGGCGGATCATGAGGTCAGGAGATGGAGACCATCCTGGCGAACACGGTGAAACCCTGTCTCCACTAAAAATACAAAAAATTAGCCGGGTGTGGTGGCGGGCGCCTGTAGTCCCAGCTACTCGGGAGGCTGAGGCAGGAGAATCGCTTGAACCCGGAAGGTGGAGGTTGCAGTGAGCCAAGATCGCACCACTGCACTCCAGCCTGGGAGACAAAAAAAAAAAAAGAAAGAAAAAGAAAGCCAGTGTGTATTTTACACTTAAAATATGTATCAGTTTGGACTAGCTGTATTTTTAGTGTTCAATAGTCACTTGTGGCCAATGGCTATCACATTGGACTCTGAGTCTTCAGAAAGATCACTTGTTCTTTGTTGCATGTCACCAGTATAATGGTAAATTTGAGTATTAAGGTTGGATTTTTAAAATTGGGAATATGTAGGTTGGAAGCACAGCTAGTTAAATATGATTTTGAAATGCTTACTGGATTGTTAAATTTTATACTGATTGGGAATAAATACTTTTGCTACAGGAGTACATAACAAGCATGATTGTTATTAGGTTCTAAAATATTTCAGTGTTTGAAATTTTCCAAGCAATTCAAATAACACCCTACAATTTTCTTTCACCTATAAATAATGAAAAGCTAATCCTTACTGCAGCCTCTATTTAGATTTTATTTATTTATTTATTTATTTATTTATTTTTGAGACAGAGTCTCGCTCTGTTGCCCAGGTTGGAGTGCAGTGGTGTGATCTGGGCTCACTGCAACCTCTGCCTCCCGGGTTCAAGTGGTTCTTGTGCCTCAGCCTCCCAAGTAGCTAGGATTACAGGCATGACCCACCGTGCCTGGCCTTCTATTTAGATTTTAAATTCCATGTTCATGGAATATAAATTGAGGTTTGGGAGATGAGAATAAGGATAGAGCCAGAAGTAAAAATTGTGAAAACAGCACATGAAGCTAAGAACTCAGGTTGTACAGGATGGCAAGGTGATTAGGCAGGGCTGAGGTTTTGTTTCGGTTTTTTTAATGATAGCTTTATTGAGGTATAATTTACATACCATACAATTTAATCATTTAAGTGTACAAAGGATTTTGGTATATTTGGAGTTGTGCAACCATTATCACAATCATTTCTACTTTTTTTTTTTTTTTTGAGATAGTCTCACTCTGTTGCCCAGGCTGGAGTGGCGCAATCTCAGCTCACCACAACCTCTGCCTCCCAGGTTCAAGTGGCTCTCCTGTCTTAGCCTCCCAAGTAGCTGGGACTACAGGTGTGCGCCACCACGCCCAGCTAATTTTTGTATTTTTAGTAGAGATGGGGTTTCACTATATTGGCCAGGCTGGTCTCAAACTCTTGACCTTGTGATCCGTCTGCCTCAACCTCCCAAAGTGCTGGGATTACAGGCGTGAGCCACCGCGCCCAGCACAATTTTACATTTTTGTCATCTCAAAAAGAAACTTCAAATGCATTAGCATTGACTTCCCATTATCACCTCAGCCCCAGCCCCTGGCGACTGCTACTTTTAATCTCTGTTGATTGGTCTCTTCTAGACATTTGATGTAAATGAAATAAATATGCGGGACTGACTTTCATTTAGCATAATGTTTTCAAGGTTTGTCCAGTTTGTGACGTAAAAGTACTTTATTCCTTTTTTAGGCCAATAATACTCCATCTGTGAATATACAACATTTTATATATGTTCATTAATTGACAGACGTTTGGGTTGTTTCCACCTTCTGGCTTTTATGAATAATGCTGTTATAAACATTTCGGTGTGAGTTTTTGTACGGTCATATGTCTCCATTTCTCTTGAGTATAAAGCTAGGAGTGGAATTTCTGTGTCATACGATAACTGTGTTTAATCTTTGAAGAACTGTCAAACTGTTTTCCTAAGTAGCTGTACCATGTTACATTCCCACTTGGAGTGTATGACAGTTCCATTTTCTCCACATCCTCGTCAACACTTGTTGTTATCTGTCTTTGTGATTGTAGCCATCCTTTTGGGTATGAAGAGGTTTCTCAGCTGGGCGTGGTGGCTCACACCTGTAATCCCAGCACTTTAGGAGGTCAAGGTGGGCAGATCACTTGAGGTCAGGAGTTCAAGACCAGCCTGGCCAACAGGATGAAACCCGATCTCTGCTAAAAATACAAAAATCAGGCAGACATGGTGGCACACGCTTGTAATCCCAGCTACTTGGGAGGCTGAGACAGGAGAACTGTTGAACCCAAGAGGCAGAGGTTGCAGTGAGCCAAGACTGCATCACTGCACTCCAGCCTGGGTGAGAGAGCAAAACTTCATCTCAAAAACAAAAATAAAAATAAATTTAAACAAATGAAAATAAAGTGGTTTCTCACTATGGTTTTGATTTACATTTCCCTGATGACTATGTGGAATACTTTTTGTATGCTTATTGACCATTTGTCTATTCTTTGGAGAAATATCTATTGAGATCTTTTGCCCATTTGGGGGGTACTATTTTTCTTTATGTTGTTGAGATCTAGAGTTCTTTGTATGTTCTAGGTACAAATCCTTTATCAGGTATATGATTGGCAAATATTTTGTCCCATTCCTTGGGTTGTCTACTTTCTTTCTTTCTTTTTTTTTTTTTTTTTGAGATAAGACACTGTTGCTCATGCTGGAGTGTAGTAACACGATCACGGATCACTGAGGCCTCAACCTCCCTGGCTCAAAAGTAGCTGGGACTAGAGGCACACACCACTACAGGCTAATTTTTGTATTTTTGGTAGAGATGGGGTTTCACCATATTGCCCAGGCTGGTCTTGAACTCCTGAGCTCAAGCCATCTGCCTGCCTCAGCCTCCTAGAGTGCTGGGATTATAGGCCTGAGCCACTAAGCCTGGCCTAGCTTTACTTTCTTGAGGGCTGGGTTTTTGTTTTGTTTTTTCAGATGGAGTGTCACTCTGTCACCAGGCTGGAGTGCAGTGGTGTGATTTTGGCTCACTACAACCTCCCCCTCCCAGGTTCAAGCAATTCTCCTGCCTCAGCCTCCCGAGTATCTGAGACCACAGGCACATGCCACCACGCCCACCTAATTTTTGTATTTTTAGTAGAGACGGGATTTCACCATGTTGGCCAGGATGGTCTCGATCTCTTGACCTCGTGATCCGCCTGCCTCGGCCTCCCAAAGTGCTGGGATTACAGGTGTGAGCCACCACGTCGGCTGAGGGTTGGGTTTTAAAGTCTGAAAGAGGTATTCTTTATTGAGATTTTGTTTGTAAACTAAGTTTCTATGGTGTCCATAATAACTAGATTGCTGTAGTGTTCACACTTACAATCTGAAATGGATTTTCATGACTGGGAGGGCTCAGGGTTAAGCACAAGAATTCACAACCGTAACTTTACAGGATGAAAATAGTCAGGCACTGCCAGGTGCAGTGGCTCACACTTGTAATCCCAGCACTTTGGGATGCCTAGGCAGGTGGATCACTTGAGGTCAGGAAGAAGACTAGTCTGGCCAACATGGTGAAACTAAAAATACAAAATTTAGTTTTAGTCTGTACTAAAATACAAAATACAAAAATACAAAAAATACAAAAAAAGTCTCTACTAAAAATACAAAAATTAGCCGGGCGTGGTGGCGGGCGTCTGTAATCCCAGCTACTTGCGAGGCTAAGGCATGAGAATTGCTTGAACCTGGGAGGCAGAGGTTGCAGTGAGCCAAGATCTCGCCACTGCACTCCAGACTAGGTGACGAAGCAAGACTCCAAGACTCTGTCTCAAAACAAACAAACAACAACAACAAAACAGGCGCACTTGGGAGCGCTTTTGTTTCAGCTCAGTTCAGTTCCACCTGCACCCTCTGAGAGCTGCAAATGGGGAACATAACTCTCCTTAGCCCAGCACCCACGCCTGTTCTTTACTAGCCACAGTCATCCTGTTTTCTACATTTCTCTCTTCCTGTTTACAAAATTAATTTTCAACATAGAAGATCTTACTACCTGTTTTGGCCTAGACAAAAATGTTTCACTACCAAAAAGCTTGCTCGTCAAGCTGACACAGAGTCATTCCACTTAACGAGTTAGCCACCTTCCATTAGCTTATCCCTTTGGAAAGATGACAGAGTCTTAGTTGATCCTTTTTTCTAATAATAATATCTGTCTAATAAAGTGGAGCTAACGTCTGTTTCTTTCCTGTGCCATCCTGGTTTCTTAGGACCCCTGTGCATTAATTAGGAGGAAGTCATGATGTGGATAACTCCAAAAAGTGAAAATCCAAAATTAAATAAAGCACCGGAGGCTGCCATGGTAAAGAGGAAAGGACATCAAACCGGGAGTCAAAATGCACAGGCTGAAGTCCTGGCCCTGCCACTGACTGTTGCTCAGAGACCTTCAGAGATCCACATCCTTCCTCTGGACCTCAGCTTTCTCCGGAAAATCCCTCAATGCTAACTGTTGCAGAGTACTCCATGGAGCGCACCCATCACATGTGGACAACACGGAGCTCCAGGAATGGACATCAGATTGCCTCTAACTCCTCATCACTCTAAACAACATTGTCATCAACTCTATTGCACATGTCTCATTGTGGACCCATCACAGCACCATCAGTTCCCACTGTTGCAGGCTAAGGAAGAAGCCTGTACACGGTCCCATCTGGGTGGGATTTGCTGTACATGGTCCCATCTGGGTGGGATTTGCTGTACATGGTCCCATCTGGGGGGGATTTGCTGTACATG
>NW_022316063.1:0-4850 GCF_002776525.5 Piliocolobus tephrosceles
TTACATTCTCTTTTTTGTACTAAGTCTTTTTTTTTTTTTTTTTTTTTGAGACGGAGTCTCAAAAAAAAGCCACCGTACCCAGCCATGACTTTTTAAGACTTAGTACAGCCAGGCGCAGTGGCTCACACCTGTAATCCCAACAGTGGGAGGCCGAGGCCGGCGGATCATGAGGTCAGGAGATGGAGACCATCCTGGCGAACACGGTGAAACCCTGTCTCCACTAAAAATACAAAAAATTAGCCGGGTGTGGTGGCGGGCGCCTGTAGTCCCAGCTACTCGGGAGGCTGAGGCAGGAGAATCGCTTGAACCCGGAAGGTGGAGGTTGCAGTGAGCCAAGATCGCACCACTGCACTCCAGCCTGGGAGACAAAAAAAAAAAAGAAAGAAAAAGAAAGCCAGTGTGTATTTTACACTTAAAATATGTATCAGTTTGGACTAGCTGTATTTTTAGTGTTCAATAGTCACTTGTGGCCAATGGCTATCACATTGGACTCTGAGTCTTCAGAAAGATCACTTGTTCTTTGTTGCATGTCACCAGTATAATGGTAAATTTGAGTATTAAGGTTGGATTTTTAAAATTGGGAATATGTAGGTTGGAAGCACAGCTAGTTAAATATGATTTTGAAATGCTTACTGGATTGTTAAATTTTATACTGATTGGGAATAAATACTTTTGCTACAGGAGTACATAACAAGCATGATTGTTATTAGGTTCTAAAATATTTCAGTGTTTGAAATTTTCCAAGCAATTCAAATAACACCCTACAATTTTCTTTCACCTATAAATAATGAAAAGCTAATCCTTACTGCAGCCTCTATTTAGATTTTATTTATTTATTTATTTATTTATTTATTTTTGAGACAGAGTCTCGCTCTGTTGCCCAGGTTGGAGTGCAGTGGTGTGATCTGGGCTCACTGCAACCTCTGCCTCCCGGGTTCAAGTGGTTCTTGTGCCTCAGCCTCCCAAGTAGCTAGGATTACAGGCATGACCCACCGTGCCTGGCCTTCTATTTAGATTTTAAATTCCATGTTCATGGAATATAAATTGAGGTTTGGGAGATGAGAATAAGGATAGAGCCAGAAGTAAAAATTGTGAAAACAGCACATGAAGCTAAGAACTCAGGTTGTACAGGATGGCAAGGTGATTAGGCAGGGCTGAGGTTTTGTTTCGGTTTTTTTAATGATAGCTTTATTGAGGTATAATTTACATACCATACAATTTAATCATTTAAGTGTACAAAGGATTTTGGTATATTTGGAGTTGTGCAACCATTATCACAATCATTTCTACTTTTTTTTTTTTTTTTGAGATAGTCTCACTCTGTTGCCCAGGCTGGAGTGGCGCAATCTCAGCTCACCACAACCTCTGCCTCCCAGGTTCAAGTGGCTCTCCTGTCTTAGCCTCCCAAGTAGCTGGGACTACAGGTGTGCGCCACCACGCCCAGCTAATTTTTGTATTTTTAGTAGAGATGGGGTTTCACTATATTGGCCAGGCTGGTCTCAAACTCTTGACCTTGTGATCCGTCTGCCTCAACCTCCCAAAGTGCTGGGATTACAGGCGTGAGCCACCGCGCCCAGCACAATTTTACATTTTTGTCATCTCAAAAAGAAACTTCAAATGCATTAGCATTGACTTCCCATTATCACCTCAGCCCCAGCCCCTGGCGACTGCTACTTTTAATCTCTGTTGATTGGTCTCTTCTAGACATTTGATGTAAATGAAATAAATATGCGGGACTGACTTTCATTTAGCATAATGTTTTCAAGGTTTGTCCAGTTTGTGACGTAAAAGTACTTTATTCCTTTTTTAGGCCAATAATACTCCATCTGTGAATATACAACATTTTATATATGTTCATTAATTGACAGACGTTTGGGTTGTTTCCACCTTCTGGCTTTTATGAATAATGCTGTTATAAACATTTCGGTGTGAGTTTTTGTACGGTCATATGTCTCCATTTCTCTTGAGTATAAAGCTAGGAGTGGAATTTCTGTGTCATACGATAACTGTGTTTAATCTTTGAAGAACTGTCAAACTGTTTTCCTAAGTAGCTGTACCATGTTACATTCCCACTTGGAGTGTATGACAGTTCCATTTTCTCCACATCCTCGTCAACACTTGTTGTTATCTGTCTTTGTGATTGTAGCCATCCTTTTGGGTATGAAGAGGTTTCTCAGCTGGGCGTGGTGGCTCACACCTGTAATCCCAGCACTTTAGGAGGTCAAGGTGGGCAGATCACTTGAGGTCAGGAGTTCAAGACCAGCCTGGCCAACAGGATGAAACCCGATCTCTGCTAAAAATACAAAAATCAGGCAGACATGGTGGCACACGCTTGTAATCCCAGCTACTTGGGAGGCTGAGACAGGAGAACTGTTGAACCCAAGAGGCAGAGGTTGCAGTGAGCCAAGACTGCATCACTGCACTCCAGCCTGGGTGAGAGAGCAAAACTTCATCTCAAAAACAAAAATAAAAATAAATTTAAACAAATGAAAATAAAGTGGTTTCTCACTATGGTTTTGATTTACATTTCCCTGATGACTATGTGGAATACTTTTTGTATGCTTATTGACCATTTGTCTATTCTTTGGAGAAATATCTATTGAGATCTTTTGCCCATTTGGGGGGTACTATTTTTCTTTATGTTGTTGAGATCTAGAGTTCTTTGTATGTTCTAGGTACAAATCCTTTATCAGGTATATGATTGGCAAATATTTTGTCCCATTCCTTGGGTTGTCTACTTTCTTTCTTTCTTTTTTTTTTTTTTTTTGAGATAAGACACTGTTGCTCATGCTGGAGTGTAGTAACACGATCACGGATCACTGAGGCCTCAACCTCCCTGGCTCAAAAGTAGCTGGGACTAGAGGCACACACCACTACAGGCTAATTTTTGTATTTTTGGTAGAGATGGGGTTTCACCATATTGCCCAGGCTGGTCTTGAACTCCTGAGCTCAAGCCATCTGCCTGCCTCAGCCTCCTAGAGTGCTGGGATTATAGGCCTGAGCCACTAAGCCTGGCCTAGCTTTACTTTCTTGAGGGCTGGGTTTTTGTTTTGTTTTTTCAGATGGAGTGTCACTCTGTCACCAGGCTGGAGTGCAGTGGTGTGATTTTGGCTCACTACAACCTCCCCCTCCCAGGTTCAAGCAATTCTCCTGCCTCAGCCTCCCGAGTATCTGAGACCACAGGCACATGCCACCACGCCCACCTAATTTTTGTATTTTTAGTAGAGACGGGATTTCACCATGTTGGCCAGGATGGTCTCGATCTCTTGACCTCGTGATCCGCCTGCCTCGGCCTCCCAAAGTGCTGGGATTACAGGTGTGAGCCACCACGTCGGCTGAGGGTTGGGTTTTAAAGTCTGAAAGAGGTATTCTTTATTGAGATTTTGTTTGTAAACTAAGTTTCTATGGTGTCCATAATAACTAGATTGCTGTAGTGTTCACACTTACAATCTGAAATGGATTTTCATGACTGGGAGGGCTCAGGGTTAAGCACAAGAATTCACAACCGTAACTTTACAGGATGAAAATAGTCAGGCACTGCCAGGTGCAGTGGCTCACACTTGTAATCCCAGCACTTTGGGATGCCTAGGCAGGTGGATCACTTGAGGTCAGGAAGAAGACTAGTCTGGCCAACATGGTGAAACTAAAAATACAAAATTTAGTTTTAGTCTGTACTAAAATACAAAATACAAAAATACAAAAAATACAAAAAAAGTCTCTACTAAAAATACAAAAATTAGCCGGGCGTGGTGGCGGGCGTCTGTAATCCCAGCTACTTGCGAGGCTAAGGCATGAGAATTGCTTGAACCTGGGAGGCAGAGGTTGCAGTGAGCCAAGATCTCGCCACTGCACTCCAGACTAGGTGACGAAGCAAGACTCCAAGACTCTGTCTCAAAACAAACAAACAACAACAACAAAACAGGCGCACTTGGGAGCGCTTTTGTTTCAGCTCAGTTCAGTTCCACCTGCACCCTCTGAGAGCTGCAAATGGGGAACATAACTCTCCTTAGCCCAGCACCCACGCCTGTTCTTTACTAGCCACAGTCATCCTGTTTTCTACATTTCTCTCTTCCTGTTTACAAAATTAATTTTCAACATAGAAGATCTTACTACCTGTTTTGGCCTAGACAAAAATGTTTCACTACCAAAAAGCTTGCTCGTCAAGCTGACACAGAGTCATTCCACTTAACGAGTTAGCCACCTTCCATTAGCTTATCCCTTTGGAAAGATGACAGAGTCTTAGTTGATCCTTTTTTCTAATAATAATATCTGTCTAATAAAGTGGAGCTAACGTCTGTTTCTTTCCTGTGCCATCCTGGTTTCTTAGGACCCCTGTGCATTAATTAGGAGGAAGTCATGATGTGGATAACTCCAAAAAGTGAAAATCCAAAATTAAATAAAGCACCGGAGGCTGCCATGGTAAAGAGGAAAGGACATCAAACCGGGAGTCAAAATGCACAGGCTGAAGTCCTGGCCCTGCCACTGACTGTTGCTCAGAGACCTTCAGAGATCCACATCCTTCCTCTGGACCTCAGCTTTCTCCGGAAAATCCCTCAATGCTAACTGTTGCAGAGTACTCCATGGAGCGCACCCATCACATGTGGACAACACGGAGCTCCAGGAATGGACATCAGATTGCCTCTAACTCCTCATCACTCTAAACAACATTGTCATCAACTCTATTGCACATGTCTCATTGTGGACCCATCACAGCACCATCAGTTCCCACTGTTGCAGGCTAAGGAAGAAGCCTGTACACGGTCCCATCTGGGTGGGATTTGCTGTACATGGTCCCATCTGGGTGGGATTTGCTGTACATGGTCCCATCTGGGGGGGATTTGCTGTACATG
>NW_022316064.1:0-4851 GCF_002776525.5 Piliocolobus tephrosceles
CATGTACAGCAAATCCCCCCCAGATGGGACCATGTACAGCAAATCCCACCCAGATGGGACCATGTACAGCAAATCCCACCCAGATGGGACCGTGTACAGGCTTCTTCCTTAGCCTGCAACAGTGGGAACTGATGGTGCTGTGATGGGTCCACAATGAGACATGTGCAATAGAGTTGATGACAATGTTGTTTAGAGTGATGAGGAGTTAGAGGCAATCTGATGTCCATTCCTGGAGCTCCGTGTTGTCCACATGTGATGGGTGCGCTCCATGGAGTACTCTGCAACAGTTAGCATTGAGGGATTTTCCGGAGAAAGCTGAGGTCCAGAGGAAGGATGTGGATCTCTGAAGGTCTCTGAGCAACAGTCAGTGGCAGGGCCAGGACTTCAGCCTGTGCATTTTGACTCCCGGTTTGATGTCCTTTCCTCTTTACCATGGCAGCCTCCGGTGCTTTATTTAATTTTGGATTTTCACTTTTTGGAGTTATCCACATCATGACTTCCTCCTAATTAATGCACAGGGGTCCTAAGAAACCAGGATGGCACAGGAAAGAAACAGACGTTAGCTCCACTTTATTAGACAGATATTATTATTAGAAAAAAGGATCAACTAAGACTCTGTCATCTTTCCAAAGGGATAAGCTAATGGAAGGTGGCTAACTCGTTAAGTGGAATGACTCTGTGTCAGCTTGACGAGCAAGCTTTTTGGTAGTGAAACATTTTTGTCTAGGCCAAAACAGGTAGTAAGATCTTCTATGTTGAAAATTAATTTTGTAAACAGGAAGAGAGAAATGTAGAAAACAGGATGACTGTGGCTAGTAAAGAACAGGCGTGGGTGCTGGGCTAAGGAGAGTTATGTTCCCCATTTGCAGCTCTCAGAGGGTGCAGGTGGAACTGAACTGAGCTGAAACAAAAGCGCTCCCAAGTGCGCCTGTTTTGTTGTTGTTGTTTGTTTGTTTTGAGACAGAGTCTTGGAGTCTTGCTTCGTCACCTAGTCTGGAGTGCAGTGGCGAGATCTTGGCTCACTGCAACCTCTGCCTCCCAGGTTCAAGCAATTCTCATGCCTTAGCCTCGCAAGTAGCTGGGATTACAGACGCCCGCCACCACGCCCGGCTAATTTTTGTATTTTTAGTAGAGACTTTTTTTGTATTTTTTGTATTTTTGTATTTTGTATTTTAGTACAGACTAAAACTAAATTTTGTATTTTTAGTTTCACCATGTTGGCCAGACTAGTCTTCTTCCTGACCTCAAGTGATCCACCTGCCTAGGCATCCCAAAGTGCTGGGATTACAAGTGTGAGCCACTGCACCTGGCAGTGCCTGACTATTTTCATCCTGTAAAGTTACGGTTGTGAATTCTTGTGCTTAACCCTGAGCCCTCCCAGTCATGAAAATCCATTTCAGATTGTAAGTGTGAACACTACAGCAATCTAGTTATTATGGACACCATAGAAACTTAGTTTACAAACAAAATCTCAATAAAGAATACCTCTTTCAGACTTTAAAACCCAACCCTCAGCCGACGTGGTGGCTCACACCTGTAATCCCAGCACTTTGGGAGGCCGAGGCAGGCGGATCACGAGGTCAAGAGATCGAGACCATCCTGGCCAACATGGTGAAATCCCGTCTCTACTAAAAATACAAAAATTAGGTGGGCGTGGTGGCATGTGCCTGTGGTCTCAGATACTCGGGAGGCTGAGGCAGGAGAATTGCTTGAACCTGGGAGGGGGAGGTTGTAGTGAGCCAAAATCACACCACTGCACTCCAGCCTGGTGACAGAGTGACACTCCATCTGAAAAAACAAAACAAAAACCCAGCCCTCAAGAAAGTAAAGCTAGGCCAGGCTTAGTGGCTCAGGCCTATAATCCCAGCACTCTAGGAGGCTGAGGCAGGCAGATGGCTTGAGCTCAGGAGTTCAAGACCAGCCTGGGCAATATGGTGAAACCCCATCTCTACCAAAAATACAAAAATTAGCCTGTAGTGGTGTGTGCCTCTAGTCCCAGCTACTTTTGAGCCAGGGAGGTTGAGGCCTCAGTGATCCGTGATCGTGTTACTACACTCCAGCATGAGCAACAGTGTCTTATCTCAAAAAAAAAAAAAAAAAGAAAGAAAGAAAGTAGACAACCCAAGGAATGGGACAAAATATTTGCCAATCATATACCTGATAAAGGATTTGTACCTAGAACATACAAAGAACTCTAGATCTCAACAACATAAAGAAAAATAGTACCCCCCAAATGGGCAAAAGATCTCAATAGATATTTCTCCAAAGAATAGACAAATGGTCAATAAGCATACAAAAAGTATTCCACATAGTCATCAGGGAAATGTAAATCAAAACCATAGTGAGAAACCACTTTATTTTCATTTGTTTAAATTTATTTTTATTTTTGTTTTTGAGATGAAGTTTTGCTCTCTCACCCAGGCTGGAGTGCAGTGATGCAGTCTTGGCTCACTGCAACCTCTGCCTCTTGGGTTCAACAGTTCTCCTGTCTCAGCCTCCCAAGTAGCTGGGATTACAAGCGTGTGCCACCATGTCTGCCTGATTTTTGTATTTTTAGCAGAGATCGGGTTTCATCCTGTTGGCCAGGCTGGTCTTGAACTCCTGACCTCAAGTGATCTGCCCACCTTGACCTCCTAAAGTGCTGGGATTACAGGTGTGAGCCACCACGCCCAGCTGAGAAACCTCTTCATACCCAAAAGGATGGCTACAATCACAAAGACAGATAACAACAAGTGTTGACGAGGATGTGGAGAAAATGGAACTGTCATACACTCCAAGTGGGAATGTAACATGGTACAGCTACTTAGGAAAACAGTTTGACAGTTCTTCAAAGATTAAACACAGTTATCGTATGACACAGAAATTCCACTCCTAGCTTTATACTCAAGAGAAATGGAGACATATGACCGTACAAAAACTCACACCGAAATGTTTATAACAGCATTATTCATAAAAGCCAGAAGGTGGAAACAACCCAAACGTCTGTCAATTAATGAACATATATAAAATGTTGTATATTCACAGATGGAGTATTATTGGCCTAAAAAAGGAATAAAGTACTTTTACGTCACAAACTGGACAAACCTTGAAAACATTATGCTAAATGAAAGTCAGTCCCGCATATTTATTTCATTTACATCAAATGTCTAGAAGAGACCAATCAACAGAGATTAAAAGTAGCAGTCGCCAGGGGCTGGGGCTGAGGTGATAATGGGAAGTCAATGCTAATGCATTTGAAGTTTCTTTTTGAGATGACAAAAATGTAAAATTGTGCTGGGCGCGGTGGCTCACGCCTGTAATCCCAGCACTTTGGGAGGTTGAGGCAGACGGATCACAAGGTCAAGAGTTTGAGACCAGCCTGGCCAATATAGTGAAACCCCATCTCTACTAAAAATACAAAAATTAGCTGGGCGTGGTGGCGCACACCTGTAGTCCCAGCTACTTGGGAGGCTAAGACAGGAGAGCCACTTGAACCTGGGAGGCAGAGGTTGTGGTGAGCTGAGATTGCGCCACTCCAGCCTGGGCAACAGAGTGAGACTATCTCAAAAAAAAAAAAAAAAGTAGAAATGATTGTGATAATGGTTGCACAACTCCAAATATACCAAAATCCTTTGTACACTTAAATGATTAAATTGTATGGTATGTAAATTATACCTCAATAAAGCTATCATTAAAAAAACCGAAACAAAACCTCAGCCCTGCCTAATCACCTTGCCATCCTGTACAACCTGAGTTCTTAGCTTCATGTGCTGTTTTCACAATTTTTACTTCTGGCTCTATCCTTATTCTCATCTCCCAAACCTCAATTTATATTCCATGAACATGGAATTTAAAATCTAAATAGAAGGCCAGGCACGGTGGGTCATGCCTGTAATCCTAGCTACTTGGGAGGCTGAGGCACAAGAACCACTTGAACCCGGGAGGCAGAGGTTGCAGTGAGCCCAGATCACACCACTGCACTCCAACCTGGGCAACAGAGCGAGACTCTGTCTCAAAAATAAATAAATAAATAAATAAATAAATAAAATCTAAATAGAGGCTGCAGTAAGGATTAGCTTTTCATTATTTATAGGTGAAAGAAAATTGTAGGGTGTTATTTGAATTGCTTGGAAAATTTCAAACACTGAAATATTTTAGAACCTAATAACAATCATGCTTGTTATGTACTCCTGTAGCAAAAGTATTTATTCCCAATCAGTATAAAATTTAACAATCCAGTAAGCATTTCAAAATCATATTTAACTAGCTGTGCTTCCAACCTACATATTCCCAATTTTAAAAATCCAACCTTAATACTCAAATTTACCATTATACTGGTGACATGCAACAAAGAACAAGTGATCTTTCTGAAGACTCAGAGTCCAATGTGATAGCCATTGGCCACAAGTGACTATTGAACACTAAAAATACAGCTAGTCCAAACTGATACATATTTTAAGTGTAAAATACACACTGGCTTTCTTTTTCTTTCTTTTTTTTTTTTTGTCTCCCAGGCTGGAGTGCAGTGGTGCGATCTTGGCTCACTGCAACCTCCACCTTCCGGGTTCAAGCGATTCTCCTGCCTCAGCCTCCCGAGTAGCTGGGACTACAGGCGCCCGCCACCACACCCGGCTAATTTTTTGTATTTTTAGTGGAGACAGGGTTTCACCGTGTTCGCCAGGATGGTCTCCATCTCCTGACCTCATGATCCGCCGGCCTCGGCCTCCCACTGTTGGGATTACAGGTGTGAGCCACTGCGCCTGGCTGTACTAAGTCTTAAAAAGTCATGGCTGGGTACGGTGGCTTTTTTTTGAGACTCCGTCAAAAAAAAAAAAAAAAAAAAAAAGACTTAGTACAAAAAAGAGAATGTAA
>NW_022316066.1:0-4850 GCF_002776525.5 Piliocolobus tephrosceles
CATGTACAGCAAATCCCCCCCAGATGGGACCATGTACAGCAAATCCCACCCAGATGGGACCATGTACAGCAAATCCCACCCAGATGGGACCGTGTACAGGCTTCTTCCTTAGCCTGCAACAGTGGGAACTGATGGTGCTGTGATGGGTCCACAATGAGACATGTGCAATAGAGTTGATGACAATGTTGTTTAGAGTGATGAGGAGTTAGAGGCAATCTGATGTCCATTCCTGGAGCTCCGTGTTGTCCACATGTGATGGGTGCGCTCCATGGAGTACTCTGCAACAGTTAGCATTGAGGGATTTTCCGGAGAAAGCTGAGGTCCAGAGGAAGGATGTGGATCTCTGAAGGTCTCTGAGCAACAGTCAGTGGCAGGGCCAGGACTTCAGCCTGTGCATTTTGACTCCCGGTTTGATGTCCTTTCCTCTTTACCATGGCAGCCTCCGGTGCTTTATTTAATTTTGGATTTTCACTTTTTGGAGTTATCCACATCATGACTTCCTCCTAATTAATGCACAGGGGTCCTAAGAAACCAGGATGGCACAGGAAAGAAACAGACGTTAGCTCCACTTTATTAGACAGATATTATTATTAGAAAAAAGGATCAACTAAGACTCTGTCATCTTTCCAAAGGGATAAGCTAATGGAAGGTGGCTAACTCGTTAAGTGGAATGACTCTGTGTCAGCTTGACGAGCAAGCTTTTTGGTAGTGAAACATTTTTGTCTAGGCCAAAACAGGTAGTAAGATCTTCTATGTTGAAAATTAATTTTGTAAACAGGAAGAGAGAAATGTAGAAAACAGGATGACTGTGGCTAGTAAAGAACAGGCGTGGGTGCTGGGCTAAGGAGAGTTATGTTCCCCATTTGCAGCTCTCAGAGGGTGCAGGTGGAACTGAACTGAGCTGAAACAAAAGCGCTCCCAAGTGCGCCTGTTTTGTTGTTGTTGTTTGTTTGTTTTGAGACAGAGTCTTGGAGTCTTGCTTCGTCACCTAGTCTGGAGTGCAGTGGCGAGATCTTGGCTCACTGCAACCTCTGCCTCCCAGGTTCAAGCAATTCTCATGCCTTAGCCTCGCAAGTAGCTGGGATTACAGACGCCCGCCACCACGCCCGGCTAATTTTTGTATTTTTAGTAGAGACTTTTTTTGTATTTTTTGTATTTTTGTATTTTGTATTTTAGTACAGACTAAAACTAAATTTTGTATTTTTAGTTTCACCATGTTGGCCAGACTAGTCTTCTTCCTGACCTCAAGTGATCCACCTGCCTAGGCATCCCAAAGTGCTGGGATTACAAGTGTGAGCCACTGCACCTGGCAGTGCCTGACTATTTTCATCCTGTAAAGTTACGGTTGTGAATTCTTGTGCTTAACCCTGAGCCCTCCCAGTCATGAAAATCCATTTCAGATTGTAAGTGTGAACACTACAGCAATCTAGTTATTATGGACACCATAGAAACTTAGTTTACAAACAAAATCTCAATAAAGAATACCTCTTTCAGACTTTAAAACCCAACCCTCAGCCGACGTGGTGGCTCACACCTGTAATCCCAGCACTTTGGGAGGCCGAGGCAGGCGGATCACGAGGTCAAGAGATCGAGACCATCCTGGCCAACATGGTGAAATCCCGTCTCTACTAAAAATACAAAAATTAGGTGGGCGTGGTGGCATGTGCCTGTGGTCTCAGATACTCGGGAGGCTGAGGCAGGAGAATTGCTTGAACCTGGGAGGGGGAGGTTGTAGTGAGCCAAAATCACACCACTGCACTCCAGCCTGGTGACAGAGTGACACTCCATCTGAAAAAACAAAACAAAAACCCAGCCCTCAAGAAAGTAAAGCTAGGCCAGGCTTAGTGGCTCAGGCCTATAATCCCAGCACTCTAGGAGGCTGAGGCAGGCAGATGGCTTGAGCTCAGGAGTTCAAGACCAGCCTGGGCAATATGGTGAAACCCCATCTCTACCAAAAATACAAAAATTAGCCTGTAGTGGTGTGTGCCTCTAGTCCCAGCTACTTTTGAGCCAGGGAGGTTGAGGCCTCAGTGATCCGTGATCGTGTTACTACACTCCAGCATGAGCAACAGTGTCTTATCTCAAAAAAAAAAAAAAAAAGAAAGAAAGAAAGTAGACAACCCAAGGAATGGGACAAAATATTTGCCAATCATATACCTGATAAAGGATTTGTACCTAGAACATACAAAGAACTCTAGATCTCAACAACATAAAGAAAAATAGTACCCCCCAAATGGGCAAAAGATCTCAATAGATATTTCTCCAAAGAATAGACAAATGGTCAATAAGCATACAAAAAGTATTCCACATAGTCATCAGGGAAATGTAAATCAAAACCATAGTGAGAAACCACTTTATTTTCATTTGTTTAAATTTATTTTTATTTTTGTTTTTGAGATGAAGTTTTGCTCTCTCACCCAGGCTGGAGTGCAGTGATGCAGTCTTGGCTCACTGCAACCTCTGCCTCTTGGGTTCAACAGTTCTCCTGTCTCAGCCTCCCAAGTAGCTGGGATTACAAGCGTGTGCCACCATGTCTGCCTGATTTTTGTATTTTTAGCAGAGATCGGGTTTCATCCTGTTGGCCAGGCTGGTCTTGAACTCCTGACCTCAAGTGATCTGCCCACCTTGACCTCCTAAAGTGCTGGGATTACAGGTGTGAGCCACCACGCCCAGCTGAGAAACCTCTTCATACCCAAAAGGATGGCTACAATCACAAAGACAGATAACAACAAGTGTTGACGAGGATGTGGAGAAAATGGAACTGTCATACACTCCAAGTGGGAATGTAACATGGTACAGCTACTTAGGAAAACAGTTTGACAGTTCTTCAAAGATTAAACACAGTTATCGTATGACACAGAAATTCCACTCCTAGCTTTATACTCAAGAGAAATGGAGACATATGACCGTACAAAAACTCACACCGAAATGTTTATAACAGCATTATTCATAAAAGCCAGAAGGTGGAAACAACCCAAACGTCTGTCAATTAATGAACATATATAAAATGTTGTATATTCACAGATGGAGTATTATTGGCCTAAAAAAGGAATAAAGTACTTTTACGTCACAAACTGGACAAACCTTGAAAACATTATGCTAAATGAAAGTCAGTCCCGCATATTTATTTCATTTACATCAAATGTCTAGAAGAGACCAATCAACAGAGATTAAAAGTAGCAGTCGCCAGGGGCTGGGGCTGAGGTGATAATGGGAAGTCAATGCTAATGCATTTGAAGTTTCTTTTTGAGATGACAAAAATGTAAAATTGTGCTGGGCGCGGTGGCTCACGCCTGTAATCCCAGCACTTTGGGAGGTTGAGGCAGACGGATCACAAGGTCAAGAGTTTGAGACCAGCCTGGCCAATATAGTGAAACCCCATCTCTACTAAAAATACAAAAATTAGCTGGGCGTGGTGGCGCACACCTGTAGTCCCAGCTACTTGGGAGGCTAAGACAGGAGAGCCACTTGAACCTGGGAGGCAGAGGTTGTGGTGAGCTGAGATTGCGCCACTCCAGCCTGGGCAACAGAGTGAGACTATCTCAAAAAAAAAAAAAAAAGTAGAAATGATTGTGATAATGGTTGCACAACTCCAAATATACCAAAATCCTTTGTACACTTAAATGATTAAATTGTATGGTATGTAAATTATACCTCAATAAAGCTATCATTAAAAAAACCGAAACAAAACCTCAGCCCTGCCTAATCACCTTGCCATCCTGTACAACCTGAGTTCTTAGCTTCATGTGCTGTTTTCACAATTTTTACTTCTGGCTCTATCCTTATTCTCATCTCCCAAACCTCAATTTATATTCCATGAACATGGAATTTAAAATCTAAATAGAAGGCCAGGCACGGTGGGTCATGCCTGTAATCCTAGCTACTTGGGAGGCTGAGGCACAAGAACCACTTGAACCCGGGAGGCAGAGGTTGCAGTGAGCCCAGATCACACCACTGCACTCCAACCTGGGCAACAGAGCGAGACTCTGTCTCAAAAATAAATAAATAAATAAATAAATAAATAAAATCTAAATAGAGGCTGCAGTAAGGATTAGCTTTTCATTATTTATAGGTGAAAGAAAATTGTAGGGTGTTATTTGAATTGCTTGGAAAATTTCAAACACTGAAATATTTTAGAACCTAATAACAATCATGCTTGTTATGTACTCCTGTAGCAAAAGTATTTATTCCCAATCAGTATAAAATTTAACAATCCAGTAAGCATTTCAAAATCATATTTAACTAGCTGTGCTTCCAACCTACATATTCCCAATTTTAAAAATCCAACCTTAATACTCAAATTTACCATTATACTGGTGACATGCAACAAAGAACAAGTGATCTTTCTGAAGACTCAGAGTCCAATGTGATAGCCATTGGCCACAAGTGACTATTGAACACTAAAAATACAGCTAGTCCAAACTGATACATATTTTAAGTGTAAAATACACACTGGCTTTCTTTTTCTTTCTTTTTTTTTTTTGTCTCCCAGGCTGGAGTGCAGTGGTGCGATCTTGGCTCACTGCAACCTCCACCTTCCGGGTTCAAGCGATTCTCCTGCCTCAGCCTCCCGAGTAGCTGGGACTACAGGCGCCCGCCACCACACCCGGCTAATTTTTTGTATTTTTAGTGGAGACAGGGTTTCACCGTGTTCGCCAGGATGGTCTCCATCTCCTGACCTCATGATCCGCCGGCCTCGGCCTCCCACTGTTGGGATTACAGGTGTGAGCCACTGCGCCTGGCTGTACTAAGTCTTAAAAAGTCATGGCTGGGTACGGTGGCTTTTTTTTGAGACTCCGTCTCAAAAAAAAAAAAAAAAAAAAAGACTTAGTACAAAAAAGAGAATGTAA
>NW_022316067.1:0-2564 GCF_002776525.5 Piliocolobus tephrosceles
AGGAACTCTGATGAGGACAGTGCAGCTGGAGAACAGAGTGTGGGTAGCAGGAAGAATAGTGAAAGGAGTCGAGGTGTAAGCAGGGGCCGGATCCTGCGAGGCATTTTTTACATGTTTTGGTGTTTGGGTTTGACGTTGTGGGCAGTGGGATGCCATTGAACGGTTGTGTGGAGGGAGTGGGATTGGGTCCATTCATTGTTAAAGACAACACACTCTGCAGCACAGAGGGAGCAGGCTTTGGGTAGGGAGTGTCGGAGGCTGTAGTAGCCCAGGGGAAGATGATGGGAGCCTGGGCTGGTATGGCGGTGGTGGGATGGAGGGAAATAGACAGACTCTGGGATGCTAGGACACAGAATTGTTGGGGAGGCTCCAGGGGAAGCATTTGTTAAGAGGAGAGTGGTATTTCCAGGCAAGAGAAGGAGGAAGCCTCTGGGAAGAGGCTGCGGGTGTCGGATAGGTAGTTGTTCACCATGGAATGAAGGGCCTGGAGCACACAGTGGAGAGGTCTGCATAGGAGTTGAGGAGTGTGGTGGTTGGGTCAGAGCAGAGGTTCACCTGAACACATGGCCCTGCCTGGTATTGGGGCCAGTACTGAGAGCAACAATGACATGAGGTGTGGTGTGTTTGGCTTCAAGCTTTCAGAAAAGGAATGCCAGCAGTCTTTTGATTGAATAGTTCTGTTTTCAGATACCCTTTCACTGTCTTTCATGGACAAGGCTTGGTACTAGGCACCATGGGTGAATTGAGTTCACAATCTAATAAATAAATAACTTCTGTTAGAACTGGCAGATAGAGAGTTAAAGGCATTAATGACTTGCTTGAAACAGACTGGAAAGGACCAAGCTGAGAACTTTTCTCACCCTTCCTGATTCTTATCCTCATTCCTCATCTTTCTTTCCTATTTCTTTCCTTAGTAACCAGTGAATCTCCCCCCCCACCACCCCCTGCCACCATGAGTATAGGGGAAGGTTCTCAGCTCTGAACCAGGCCTGCTTGGCATTTCTTCATGGGGCTAGGAAGGTGCCCAAGCCTTCAATCTCCAACTTAAGATTGGAAATTATCTTAATTTGGTTATTTCCAAAATTTTCTCCATTTTCTCTTTCTTAAGCATTTATACAACTATAAGAAAGCTTACTGGTAAGAGTTATTTAATATAGTTTTGAATTAACTCTGACTGCTTTTTTCTCTTCAAAAGTTTAACTTTGGATGGTTCATCATTTTTGTAAATAGAGATAAAAATCTCAATGATTAATAAAACCTATCAAAACTTAATAATTGATTTAAATCTATACAACTGTAGTAGGTAGGAAAGAAGAGAATTATAAAATTCTTGAATTTTAGAACTGGAAAGTATTTTTAGGTCCTTTTTAGCTTTATTTTTCATTATCCCCTCATTTTATATCTAAGAAAAATCAAGGTTTAGGTGAATGAGATGTATAAGTAAATGTGGTAAATGTTTAGCAAGCTTAGAATGTTTTAAAATTTGCACAATAGGAGCTTTCATATTTTCTGACAGTAATATTGCAGAAGAGACTTTTTTTTTTTAACCACCAGGAAATGCTAAAATATCAACATCAACTATAGTGGGAAAAAAAAAATTAATTTTAGGTATTCTGATTGGTACGTCTTTTCTGTTTAACAAAATAAAAGGACTTACGTAGTAGCCTCTATGGATTGGGGTGAGAGAGTAGACATCGAGAACACTATTTTAGATTTGTTTCAAGTCACATCATTTCACAGTGATTCTAACTCAGAACATCCTTGGAGATAAACAAATTTTATTCTCCTCCTCCAGCTCTGCAGTTCCTCAAAGTCTACTAGAAAAAATCTGCCTCTTTTGTTAGTTAAGCAAAGCTGAGCCCATATTCATGGAAGATGTTGGACCGTAACCTGTATTTTAGTAATTTGGTGAAAAAGGAATGTTGTCACAGTGGCTCTGCCCTCAGGAAATTGTCCAACCTCAGAGCCTCCCAGGTTATATGGCAACTGAGTGAGGGTATGCGACTTCTTAGGCAAACCTCATCCTGAGATTTCGTCAGGGAATTGGATTTGTGAGTCTTTTGTTCTTTCCCTACCTTTATTCTGCCATTTAGAAAATTAAAGTTATTAAATTTCCAGTTTGATTCCTTGTTCCAGGGAATTTTTAAAACGAAATTTTACATTAAATTCCCCTAGTGTCATTTTTTAAAAAAACTTATCTTTCTTATGTTTTAGGTTGTTTTAGATTCTAATCAGAGAATGAGGTACCTTTGCAACTAGATGTTCCAGTGACATAGAAAATGATGTGTAATCTCTGTATTGAGCTTGTTGATTATCTCCTTCAAATCCCTAGTATGTTTCCTTTAGCTTACTTGACCTGTCAGATTATGAAAGAATTAAAATTCTCCACTGTGATCAGATTTTGTCATGTTCTCTTTGTATTTCTAGAAGTTTTAACTTTTGGTATTTAACTCTTACATTGGTTGTCCAAAAAAATTTTTATTATTTTTTGAGACAGTTTCACTCCGTCATCCAGGCTGGAGTGCCGTGGAGCAATCTCAGCTTATTGTAGCCTCCACCTTTCC
>NW_022316068.1:0-2565 GCF_002776525.5 Piliocolobus tephrosceles
GGAAAGGTGGAGGCTACAATAAGCTGAGATTGCTCCACGGCACTCCAGCCTGGATGACGGAGTGAAACTGTCTCAAAAAATAATAAAAATTTTTTTGGACAACCAATGTAAGAGTTAAATACCAAAAGTTAAAACTTCTAGAAATACAAAGAGAACATGACAAAATCTGATCACAGTGGAGAATTTTAATTCTTTCATAATCTGACAGGTCAAGTAAGCTAAAGGAAACATACTAGGGATTTGAAGGAGATAATCAACAAGCTCAATACAGAGATTACACATCATTTTCTATGTCACTGGAACATCTAGTTGCAAAGGTACCTCATTCTCTGATTAGAATCTAAAACAACCTAAAACATAAGAAAGATAAGTTTTTTTAAAAAATGACACTAGGGGAATTTAATGTAAAATTTCGTTTTAAAAATTCCCTGGAACAAGGAATCAAACTGGAAATTTAATAACTTTAATTTTCTAAATGGCAGAATAAAGGTAGGGAAAGAACAAAAGACTCACAAATCCAATTCCCTGACGAAATCTCAGGATGAGGTTTGCCTAAGAAGTCGCATACCCTCACTCAGTTGCCATATAACCTGGGAGGCTCTGAGGTTGGACAATTTCCTGAGGGCAGAGCCACTGTGACAACATTCCTTTTTCACCAAATTACTAAAATACAGGTTACGGTCCAACATCTTCCATGAATATGGGCTCAGCTTTGCTTAACTAACAAAAGAGGCAGATTTTTTCTAGTAGACTTTGAGGAACTGCAGAGCTGGAGGAGGAGAATAAAATTTGTTTATCTCCAAGGATGTTCTGAGTTAGAATCACTGTGAAATGATGTGACTTGAAACAAATCTAAAATAGTGTTCTCGATGTCTACTCTCTCACCCCAATCCATAGAGGCTACTACGTAAGTCCTTTTATTTTGTTAAACAGAAAAGACGTACCAATCAGAATACCTAAAATTAATTTTTTTTTTCCCACTATAGTTGATGTTGATATTTTAGCATTTCCTGGTGGTTAAAAAAAAAAAGTCTCTTCTGCAATATTACTGTCAGAAAATATGAAAGCTCCTATTGTGCAAATTTTAAAACATTCTAAGCTTGCTAAACATTTACCACATTTACTTATACATCTCATTCACCTAAACCTTGATTTTTCTTAGATATAAAATGAGGGGATAATGAAAAATAAAGCTAAAAAGGACCTAAAAATACTTTCCAGTTCTAAAATTCAAGAATTTTATAATTCTCTTCTTTCCTACCTACTACAGTTGTATAGATTTAAATCAATTATTAAGTTTTGATAGGTTTTATTAATCATTGAGATTTTTATCTCTATTTACAAAAATGATGAACCATCCAAAGTTAAACTTTTGAAGAGAAAAAAGCAGTCAGAGTTAATTCAAAACTATATTAAATAACTCTTACAAGTAAGCTTTCTTATAGTTGTATAAATGCTTAAGAAAGAGAAAATGGAGAAAATTTTGGAAATAACCAAATTAAGATAATTTCCAATCTTAAGTTGGAGATTGAAGGCTTGGGCACCTTCCTAGCCCCATGAAGAAATGCCAAGCAGGCCTGGTTCAGAGCTGAGAACCTTCCCCTATACTCATGGTGGCAGGGGGTGGTGGGGGGGGGAGATTCACTGGTTACTAAGGAAAGAAATAGGAAAGAAAGATGAGGAATGAGGATAAGAATCAGGAAGGGTGAGAAAAGTTCTCAGCTTGGTCCTTTCCAGTCTGTTTCAAGCAAGTCATTAATGCCTTTAACTCTCTATCTGCCAGTTCTAACAGAAGTTATTTATTTATTAGATTGTGAACTCAATTCACCCATGGTGCCTAGTACCAAGCCTTGTCCATGAAAGACAGTGAAAGGGTATCTGAAAACAGAACTATTCAATCAAAAGACTGCTGGCATTCCTTTTCTGAAAGCTTGAAGCCAAACACACCACACCTCATGTCATTGTTGCTCTCAGTACTGGCCCCAATACCAGGCAGGGCCATGTGTTCAGGTGAACCTCTGCTCTGACCCAACCACCACACTCCTCAACTCCTATGCAGACCTCTCCACTGTGTGCTCCAGGCCCTTCATTCCATGGTGAACAACTACCTATCCGACACCCGCAGCCTCTTCCCAGAGGCTTCCTCCTTCTCTTGCCTGGAAATACCACTCTCCTCTTAACAAATGCTTCCCCTGGAGCCTCCCCAACAATTCTGTGTCCTAGCATCCCAGAGTCTGTCTATTTCCCTCCATCCCACCACCGCCATACCAGCCCAGGCTCCCATCATCTTCCCCTGGGCTACTACAGCCTCCGACACTCCCTACCCAAAGCCTGCTCCCTCTGTGCTGCAGAGTGTGTTGTCTTTAACAATGAATGGACCCAATCCCACTCCCTCCACACAACCGTTCAATGGCATCCCACTGCCCACAACGTCAAACCCAAACACCAAAACATGTAAAAAATGCCTCGCAGGATCCGGCCCCTGCTTACACCTCGACTCCTTTCACTATTCTTCCTGCTACCCACACTCTGTTCTCCAGCTGCACTGTCCTCATCAGAGTTCCT
>NW_022316069.1:0-2707 GCF_002776525.5 Piliocolobus tephrosceles
AGGAACTCTGATGAGGACAGTGCAGCTGGAGAACAGAGTGTGGGTAGGAGGAAGAATAGTGAAAGGAGTCGAGGTGTAAGCAGGGGCCGGATCCTGCGAGGCATTTTTTACATGTTTTGGTGTTTGGGTTTGACCTTGTGGGCAGTGGGATGCCATTGAACGGTTGTGTGGAGGGAGTGGGATTGGGTCCATTCATTGTTAAAGACAACACACTCTGCAGCACAGAGGGAGCAGGCTTTGGGTAGGGAGTGTCGGAGGCTGTAGTAGCCCAGGGGAAGAGGATGGGAGCCTGGGCTGGTATGGCGGTGGTGGGATGGAGGGAAATAGACAGACTCTGGGATGCTAGGACACAGAATTGTTGGGGAGGCTCCAGGGGAAGCATTTGTTAAGAGGAGAGTGGTATTTCCAGGCAAGAGAAGGAGGAAGTCTCTGGGAAGAGGCTGCGGGTGTCGGATAGGTAGTTGTTCACCATGGAATGAAGGGCCTGGAGCACACAGTGGAGAGGTCTGCATAGGAGTTGAGGAGTGTGGTGGCTGGGTCAGAGCAGAGGCTCACCTGAACACATGGCCCTGCCTGGTATTGGGGCCAGTACTGAGAGCAACAATGACATGAGGTGTGGTGTGTTTGGCTTCAAGCTTTCAGAAAAGGAATGCCAGCAGTCTTTTGATTGAATAGTTCTCTTTTCAGATACCCTTTCACTGTCTTTCATGGACAAGGCTTGGTACTAGGCATCATGGGTGAATTGAGTTCACAATCTAATAAATAAATAACTTCTGTTAGAACTGGCAGATAGAGAGTTAAAGGCATTAATGACTTGCTTGAAACAGACTGGAAAGGACCAAGCTGAGAACTTTTCTCACCCTTCCTGATTCTTATCCTCATTCCTCATCTTTCTTTCCTATTTCTTTCCTTAGTAACCAGTGAATCTCCCCCCCCCCCCCACCCCCTCCCCCCCTGAGTATAGGGGAAGGTTCTCAGCTCTGAACCAGGCCTGCTTGGCATTTCTTCATTGGGCTAGGAAGGTGCCCAAGCCTTCAATCTCCAACTTAAGATTGGAAATTATCTTAATTTGGTTATTTCCAAAATTTTCTCCATTTTCTCTTTCTTAAGCATTTATACAACTATAAGAAAGCTTACTGGTAAGAGTTATTTAATATAGTTTTGAATTAACTCTGACTGCTTTTTTCTCTTCAAAAGTTTAACTTTGGATGGTTCATCATTTTTGTAAATAGAGATAAAAATCTCAATGATTAATAAAACCTATCAAAACTTAATAATTGATTTAAATCTATACAACTGTAGTAGGTAGGAAAGAAGAGAATTATCAAATTCTTAAATTTTAGAACTGGAGAGTATTTTTAGGTCCTTTTTAGCTTTATTTTTCATTATCCCCTCATTTTATATCTAAGAAAAATCAAGGTTTAGGTGAATGAGATGTATAAGTAAATGTGGTAAATGTTTAGCAAGCTTAGAATGTTTTAAAATTTGCACAATAGGAGCTTTCATATTTTCTGACAGTAATATTGCAGAAGAGACTTTTTTTTTTTTTTTTTAACCACTAGGGAATGCTAAAATACCAACTGATCAACTATACTGGGGAAAAAAAATTTAATTTTAGGTATTCTGATTGCTACATCTTTTCTGTTTTGCAAAATAAAAGGACTTACATAGTAGCCTCTATGGATTGGGGTGAGAGAGTGGACATCGAGAACACTATTTTAGATTTGTTTCAAGTAACATCATTTCACAGTGATTCTAACTCAGAACATCCTTGGAGATAAACAAATTTTATTCTCCTCCTCCAGCTCTGCAGTTCCTCAAAGTCTACTAGAAAAAATCTGCCTCTTTTGTTAGTTAAGCAAAGCTGAGCCCATATTCATGGAAGATGTTGGACCGTAACCTGTATTTTAGTAATTTGGTGAAAAAGGAATGTTGTCACAGTGGCTCTGCCCTCAGGAAGTTGTCCAACCTCAGAGCCTCCCAGGTTGTATGGCAACTGAGTGAGGGTATGCGACTTCTTAGGCAAACCTCATCCTGAGATTTCGTCAGGGAATTGGATTTGTGAGTCTTTTGTTCTTTCCCTACCTTTATTCTGCCATTTAGAAAATTAAAGTTATTAAATTTCCATTTTGATTCCTTGTTGTTCCAGGGAATTTTTAAAACGAAATTTTACATTAAATTCCCCAAGTGTCATTTTTTAAAAAACTTATCTTTCTTGTGTTTTAGGTTGTTTTAGATTCTAATCAGAGAATGAGGTACCTTTGCAACTAGATGTTCCAGTGACACAGAAAATGATGTGTAATCTCTGTATTGAGCTTGTTGATTATCTCCTTCAAATCCCTAGTATGTTTCCTTTAGCTTACTTGACCTGTCAGATTATGAAAGAATTAAAATTCTCCACTGTGATCAGATTTTGTCATGTTCTCTTTGTATTTCTAGAAGTTTTAACTTTTGGTATTTAACTCTTACATTGGTTGTCCAAAAAAATTTTTATTATTTTTTGAGACAGTTTCACTCCGTCATCTAGGCTGGAGTGCCGTGGAGCAATCTCAGCTTATTGTAGCCTCCACCTTTCCGGTTCAAACGATTCTTCACTCTCAGCCTCCTTAGTAGCTGGGACTACAGTTGTGCGCCACCACATAGCTAATGTTTTTTGTTTGTTTGTTTGTTTGTGTGTTTGTTTGTTTGTTTGTATTTTTGTGGAGAC
>NW_022316070.1:0-2707 GCF_002776525.5 Piliocolobus tephrosceles
GTCTCCACAAAAATACAAACAAACAAACAAACACACAAACAAACAAACAAACAAAAAACATTAGCTATGTGGTGGCGCACAACTGTAGTCCCAGCTACTAAGGAGGCTGAGAGTGAAGAATCGTTTGAACCGGAAAGGTGGAGGCTACAATAAGCTGAGATTGCTCCACGGCACTCCAGCCTAGATGACGGAGTGAAACTGTCTCAAAAAATAATAAAAATTTTTTTGGACAACCAATGTAAGAGTTAAATACCAAAAGTTAAAACTTCTAGAAATACAAAGAGAACATGACAAAATCTGATCACAGTGGAGAATTTTAATTCTTTCATAATCTGACAGGTCAAGTAAGCTAAAGGAAACATACTAGGGATTTGAAGGAGATAATCAACAAGCTCAATACAGAGATTACACATCATTTTCTGTGTCACTGGAACATCTAGTTGCAAAGGTACCTCATTCTCTGATTAGAATCTAAAACAACCTAAAACACAAGAAAGATAAGTTTTTTAAAAAATGACACTTGGGGAATTTAATGTAAAATTTCGTTTTAAAAATTCCCTGGAACAACAAGGAATCAAAATGGAAATTTAATAACTTTAATTTTCTAAATGGCAGAATAAAGGTAGGGAAAGAACAAAAGACTCACAAATCCAATTCCCTGACGAAATCTCAGGATGAGGTTTGCCTAAGAAGTCGCATACCCTCACTCAGTTGCCATACAACCTGGGAGGCTCTGAGGTTGGACAACTTCCTGAGGGCAGAGCCACTGTGACAACATTCCTTTTTCACCAAATTACTAAAATACAGGTTACGGTCCAACATCTTCCATGAATATGGGCTCAGCTTTGCTTAACTAACAAAAGAGGCAGATTTTTTCTAGTAGACTTTGAGGAACTGCAGAGCTGGAGGAGGAGAATAAAATTTGTTTATCTCCAAGGATGTTCTGAGTTAGAATCACTGTGAAATGATGTTACTTGAAACAAATCTAAAATAGTGTTCTCGATGTCCACTCTCTCACCCCAATCCATAGAGGCTACTATGTAAGTCCTTTTATTTTGCAAAACAGAAAAGATGTAGCAATCAGAATACCTAAAATTAAATTTTTTTTCCCCAGTATAGTTGATCAGTTGGTATTTTAGCATTCCCTAGTGGTTAAAAAAAAAAAAAAAAAGTCTCTTCTGCAATATTACTGTCAGAAAATATGAAAGCTCCTATTGTGCAAATTTTAAAACATTCTAAGCTTGCTAAACATTTACCACATTTACTTATACATCTCATTCACCTAAACCTTGATTTTTCTTAGATATAAAATGAGGGGATAATGAAAAATAAAGCTAAAAAGGACCTAAAAATACTCTCCAGTTCTAAAATTTAAGAATTTGATAATTCTCTTCTTTCCTACCTACTACAGTTGTATAGATTTAAATCAATTATTAAGTTTTGATAGGTTTTATTAATCATTGAGATTTTTATCTCTATTTACAAAAATGATGAACCATCCAAAGTTAAACTTTTGAAGAGAAAAAAGCAGTCAGAGTTAATTCAAAACTATATTAAATAACTCTTACCAGTAAGCTTTCTTATAGTTGTATAAATGCTTAAGAAAGAGAAAATGGAGAAAATTTTGGAAATAACCAAATTAAGATAATTTCCAATCTTAAGTTGGAGATTGAAGGCTTGGGCACCTTCCTAGCCCAATGAAGAAATGCCAAGCAGGCCTGGTTCAGAGCTGAGAACCTTCCCCTATACTCAGGGGGGGAGGGGGTGGGGGGGGGGGGGAGATTCACTGGTTACTAAGGAAAGAAATAGGAAAGAAAGATGAGGAATGAGGATAAGAATCAGGAAGGGTGAGAAAAGTTCTCAGCTTGGTCCTTTCCAGTCTGTTTCAAGCAAGTCATTAATGCCTTTAACTCTCTATCTGCCAGTTCTAACAGAAGTTATTTATTTATTAGATTGTGAACTCAATTCACCCATGATGCCTAGTACCAAGCCTTGTCCATGAAAGACAGTGAAAGGGTATCTGAAAAGAGAACTATTCAATCAAAAGACTGCTGGCATTCCTTTTCTGAAAGCTTGAAGCCAAACACACCACACCTCATGTCATTGTTGCTCTCAGTACTGGCCCCAATACCAGGCAGGGCCATGTGTTCAGGTGAGCCTCTGCTCTGACCCAGCCACCACACTCCTCAACTCCTATGCAGACCTCTCCACTGTGTGCTCCAGGCCCTTCATTCCATGGTGAACAACTACCTATCCGACACCCGCAGCCTCTTCCCAGAGACTTCCTCCTTCTCTTGCCTGGAAATACCACTCTCCTCTTAACAAATGCTTCCCCTGGAGCCTCCCCAACAATTCTGTGTCCTAGCATCCCAGAGTCTGTCTATTTCCCTCCATCCCACCACCGCCATACCAGCCCAGGCTCCCATCCTCTTCCCCTGGGCTACTACAGCCTCCGACACTCCCTACCCAAAGCCTGCTCCCTCTGTGCTGCAGAGTGTGTTGTCTTTAACAATGAATGGACCCAATCCCACTCCCTCCACACAACCGTTCAATGGCATCCCACTGCCCACAAGGTCAAACCCAAACACCAAAACATGTAAAAAATGCCTCGCAGGATCCGGCCCCTGCTTACACCTCGACTCCTTTCACTATTCTTCCTCCTACCCACACTCTGTTCTCCAGCTGCACTGTCCTCATCAGAGTTCCT
>NW_022316071.1:0-1708 GCF_002776525.5 Piliocolobus tephrosceles
AAAATGGAATCAAGTTGGAAAACACTCTTCAGAATATCATCCAGGAGAACTACCCCAACCTAGTAGGGCAGGCCAACATTCAAATTCAGGAAATACAGAGAACGCCACAAAGATACTCCTCGAGAAGAGCAACTCCAAGACACATTATTGCCAGATTCAAAAAAGTTGAAATGAAGGAAAAAATCTTAAGGGCAGCCAGAGAGAAAGGTCGGGTTACCCACAAAGGGAAGCCCATCAGACTAACAGCAGATCTCTCGGCAGAAACTCTACAAGCCAGAGGAGAGTGGGGGCCAATATTCAACATTCTTAAAGAAAAGAATTTTAAACCCAGAATTTCATATCCAGCCAAACTAAGTTTCATCAGTGAAGGAGAAATAAAATGTTCTACAGATAAGCAAATGCTTAGAGATTTTGTCACCACCAGGCCTGCCTTACAAGAGACCTGGAAGGAAGCCCTAAGCATGGAAAGGAACAACCGGTACCAGCCATTGCAAAAACATGCCAAAATGTAAAGACCATCGAGGCTAGGAAGAAACTGCATCAACTAACGAGCAAAATAACCAGTTAATATCATAATGGCAGGATCAAGTTCACACATAACAATATTAACCTTAAATGTTAATGGACTAAATGCTCCAATTAAAAGACACAGACTGGCAAACTGGATAAAGAGTCAAGACCCATCAGTCTTCTGTATTCAGGAGACCAATCTCACATGCAGAGACATACATAGGCTCAAAATAAAGGGATGGAGGAAGATCTACCAAGCAAATGGAGAACAAAAAAAGCAGGGGTTGCAATCCTAGTCTCTGATAAAACAGACTTTAAACCATCAAAGATCAAAAGAGACAAAGAAGGCCATTACATAATGGTAAAGGGATCAATTCAACAGGAAGAGCTAACTATCCTAAATATATATGCACCCAATACAGGAGCACCCAGATTCATAAAGCAAGTCCTTAGAGACTTACAAAGAGACTTAGACTCCCATACATTAATAATGGGAGACTTCAACACTCCACTGTCAACATTAGACAGATCAACGAGACAGAAAGTTAACAAGGATATCCAGGAATTGAACTCATCTCTGCACCAAGCGGACCTAATAGACATCTATAGAACTCTCCACCCCAAATCAACAGAATATACATTCTTCTCAGCCCCATATCGCACTGATTGCAAAATTGACCACATAATTGGAAGTAAAGCACTCCTCAGCAAATGTAAAAGAACAGAAATTATAACAAACTGTCTTTCTGACCACAGTGCAATCAAACTAGAACTCAGGACTAAGAAACTCAATCAAAACCGCTCAACGACATGGAAACTGAACAACCTGCTCCTGAGTGACTACTGGGTACATAACGAAATGAAGGCAGATATAAAGATGTTCTTTGAAACCAATGAGAACAAAGATACAACATACCAGAATCTCTGGGACACATTTAAAGCAGTGTGTAGAGGGAAATTTATAGGACTAAATGCTCACAAGAGAAAGCTGGAAAGATCTAAAATTGACAGTCTAACATCACAATTAAAAGAACTGGAGAAGCAAAAGCAAACACATCCAAAAGGTAGCAGAAGGCAAGAAATAACTAAGATCCGAGCAGAACTGAAGGAGATAGAGACATAAAAAACTCTCCAAAAAATCATTGAATCATGAGTTGGTTTTTTGAAAAGATCAACAAAATTGACAGACTGCTAACAA
>NW_022316072.1:0-1708 GCF_002776525.5 Piliocolobus tephrosceles
TTGTTAGCAGTCTGTCAATTTTGTTGATCTTTTCAAAAAACCAACTCATGATTCAATGATTTTTTGGAGAGTTTTTTATGTCTCTATCTCCTTCAGTTCTGCTCGGATCTTAGTTATTTCTTGCCTTCTGCTACCTTTTGGATGTGTTTGCTTTTGCTTCTCCAGTTCTTTTAATTGTGATGTTAGACTGTCAATTTTAGATCTTTCCAGCTTTCTCTTGTGAGCATTTAGTCCTATAAATTTCCCTCTACACACTGCTTTAAATGTGTCCCAGAGATTCTGGTATGTTGTATCTTTGTTCTCATTGGTTTCAAAGAACATCTTTATATCTGCCTTCATTTCGTTATGTACCCAGTAGTCACTCAGGAGCAGGTTGTTCAGTTTCCATGTCGTTGAGCGGTTTTGATTGAGTTTCTTAGTCCTGAGTTCTAGTTTGATTGCACTGTGGTCAGAAAGACAGTTTGTTATAATTTCTGTTCTTTTACATTTGCTGAGGAGTGCTTTACTTCCAATTATGTGGTCAATTTTGCAATCAGTGCGATATGGGGCTGAGAAGAATGTATATTCTGTTGATTTGGGGTGGAGAGTTCTATAGATGTCTATTAGGTCCGCTTGGTGCAGAGATGAGTTCAATTCCTGGATATCCTTGTTAACTTTCTGTCTCGTTGATCTGTCTAATGTTGACAGTGGAGTGTTGAAGTCTCCCATTATTAATGTATGGGAGTCTAAGTCTCTTTGTAAGTCTCTAAGGACTTGCTTTATGAATCTGGGTGCTCCTGTATTGGGTGCATATATATTTAGGATAGTTAGCTCTTCCTGTTGAATTGATCCCTTTACCATTATGTAATGGCCTTCTTTGTCTCTTTTGATCTTTGATGGTTTAAAGTCTGTTTTATCAGAGACTAGGATTGCAACCCCTGCTTTTTTTGTTCTCCATTTGCTTGGTAGATCTTCCTCCATCCCTTTATTTTGAGCCTATGTATGTCTCTGCATGTGAGATTGGTCTCCTGAATACAGAAGACTGATGGGTCTTGACTCTTTATCCAGTTTGCCAGTCTGTGTCTTTTAATTGGAGCATTTAGTCCATTAACATTTAAGGTTAATATTGTTATGTGTGAACTTGATCCTGCCATTATGATATTAACTGGTTATTTTGCTCGTTAGTTGATGCAGTTTCTTCCTAGCCTCGATGGTCTTTACATTTTGGCATGTTTTTGCAATGGCTGGTACCGGTTGTTCCTTTCCATGCTTAGGGCTTCCTTCCAGGTCTCTTGTAAGGCAGGCCTGGTGGTGACAAAATCTCTAAGCATTTGCTTATCTGTAGAACATTTTATTTCTCCTTCACTGATGAAACTTAGTTTGGCTGGATATGAAATTCTGGGTTTAAAATTCTTTTCTTTAAGAATGTTGAATATTGGCCCCCACTCTCCTCTGGCTTGTAGAGTTTCTGCCGAGAGATCTGCTGTTAGTCTGATGGGCTTCCCTTTGTGGGTAACCCGACCTTTCTCTCTGGCTGCCCTTAAGATTTTTTCCTTCATTTCAACTTTTTTGAATCTGGCAATAATGTGTCTTGGAGTTGCTCTTCTCGAGGAGTATCTTTGTGGCGTTCTCTGTATTTCCTGAATTTGAATGTTGGCCTGCCCTACTAGGTTGGGGTAGTTCTCCTGGATGATATTCTGAAGAGTGTTTTCCAACTTGATTCCATTTT
>NW_022316073.1:0-1559 GCF_002776525.5 Piliocolobus tephrosceles
GAAAAAAAATGAACAAAGCCAGCAAGAAGTATGGGATTATGTAAAAATACCAAATCTACGTCTGATTGGGGTGCCTGAAAGTGAGGGGGAAAATGGAATCAAGTTGGAAAACACTCTTCAGAATATCATCCAGGAGAACTTCCCCAACCTAGTAGGGCAGGCCAACATTCAAATTCAGGAAATACAGAGATGCCACAAAGATACTCCTCGAGAAGAGCAACTCCAAGACACATAATTGCCAGATTCACCAAAGTTGAAATGAAGGAAAAAATCTTAAGGGCAGCCAGAGAGGAAGGTCGGGTTACCCACAAAGGGAAGCCCATCAGACTAACAGCAGATCTCTCGGCAGAAACTCTACAAGCCAGAGGAGAGTGGGGGCCAATATTCAACATTCTTAAAGAAAAGAATTTTAAACCCAGAATTTCATATCCAGCCAAACTAAGTTTCATCAGTGAAGGAGAAATAAAATGCTCTACAGATAAGCAAATGCTTAGAGATTTTGTCACCACCAGACCTGCCTTACAAGAGACCTGGAAGGAAGCCCTAAGCATGGAAGGGAACAACCGGTACCAGCCATTGCAAAAACATGCCAAAAAGTAAAGACCATCGAGGCTAGGAAGAAACTGCATCAACTAACGAGCAAAATAACCAGTTAATATCATAATGGCAGGATCAAGTTCACACATAACAATATTAACCTTAAATGTAAATGGACTAAATGGTCCAATTAAAAGACACAGACTGGCAAACTGGATAAAGAGTCAAGACCCATCAGTCTTCTGTATTCAGGAGACCCATCTCACATGCAGAGACATACATAGGCTCAAAATAAAAGGATGGAGGAAGATCTACCAAGCAAATGGAGAACAAAAAAAAGCAGGGGTTGCAATCCTAGTCTCTGATAAAACAGACTTTAAACCATCAAAGATCAAAAGAGACAAAGAAGGCCATTACATAATGATAAAGGGATCAATTCAACAGGAAGAGCTGACTATCCTAAATATATATGCACCCAATACAGGAGCACCCAGATTCATAAAGCAAGTCCTTAGAGATTTACAAAGAGACTTAGACTCCCATACAATAATAATGGGAGACTTCAACACTCCACTGTCAACATTAGACAGATCAATGAGACAGAAAGTTAACAAGGATATCCAGGAATTGAACTCATCTCTGCACCAAGCGGACCTAATAGACATCTATAGAACTCTCCACCCCAAATCAACAGAATATACATTCTTCTCAGCCCCATATCGCACTGATTGCAAAATTGACCACATAATTGGAAGTAAAGCACTCCTCAGCAAATGTAAAAGAACAGAAATTATAACAAACTGTCTTTCTGACCACAGTGCAATCAAACTAGAACTCAGGACTAAGAAACTCAATCAAAACCGCTCAACTACATGGAAACTGAACAACCTGCTCCTGAATGACTACTGGGTACATAACGAAATGAAGGCAGATATAAAGATGTTCTTTGAAACCAATGAGAACAAAGATACAACATACCAGAATCTCTGGGACACATTTAAAGCAGTGTGTAGAGGGAAATT
>NW_022316074.1:0-1559 GCF_002776525.5 Piliocolobus tephrosceles
AATTTCCCTCTACACACTGCTTTAAATGTGTCCCAGAGATTCTGGTATGTTGTATCTTTGTTCTCATTGGTTTCAAAGAACATCTTTATATCTGCCTTCATTTCGTTATGTACCCAGTAGTCATTCAGGAGCAGGTTGTTCAGTTTCCATGTAGTTGAGCGGTTTTGATTGAGTTTCTTAGTCCTGAGTTCTAGTTTGATTGCACTGTGGTCAGAAAGACAGTTTGTTATAATTTCTGTTCTTTTACATTTGCTGAGGAGTGCTTTACTTCCAATTATGTGGTCAATTTTGCAATCAGTGCGATATGGGGCTGAGAAGAATGTATATTCTGTTGATTTGGGGTGGAGAGTTCTATAGATGTCTATTAGGTCCGCTTGGTGCAGAGATGAGTTCAATTCCTGGATATCCTTGTTAACTTTCTGTCTCATTGATCTGTCTAATGTTGACAGTGGAGTGTTGAAGTCTCCCATTATTATTGTATGGGAGTCTAAGTCTCTTTGTAAATCTCTAAGGACTTGCTTTATGAATCTGGGTGCTCCTGTATTGGGTGCATATATATTTAGGATAGTCAGCTCTTCCTGTTGAATTGATCCCTTTATCATTATGTAATGGCCTTCTTTGTCTCTTTTGATCTTTGATGGTTTAAAGTCTGTTTTATCAGAGACTAGGATTGCAACCCCTGCTTTTTTTTGTTCTCCATTTGCTTGGTAGATCTTCCTCCATCCTTTTATTTTGAGCCTATGTATGTCTCTGCATGTGAGATGGGTCTCCTGAATACAGAAGACTGATGGGTCTTGACTCTTTATCCAGTTTGCCAGTCTGTGTCTTTTAATTGGACCATTTAGTCCATTTACATTTAAGGTTAATATTGTTATGTGTGAACTTGATCCTGCCATTATGATATTAACTGGTTATTTTGCTCGTTAGTTGATGCAGTTTCTTCCTAGCCTCGATGGTCTTTACTTTTTGGCATGTTTTTGCAATGGCTGGTACCGGTTGTTCCCTTCCATGCTTAGGGCTTCCTTCCAGGTCTCTTGTAAGGCAGGTCTGGTGGTGACAAAATCTCTAAGCATTTGCTTATCTGTAGAGCATTTTATTTCTCCTTCACTGATGAAACTTAGTTTGGCTGGATATGAAATTCTGGGTTTAAAATTCTTTTCTTTAAGAATGTTGAATATTGGCCCCCACTCTCCTCTGGCTTGTAGAGTTTCTGCCGAGAGATCTGCTGTTAGTCTGATGGGCTTCCCTTTGTGGGTAACCCGACCTTCCTCTCTGGCTGCCCTTAAGATTTTTTCCTTCATTTCAACTTTGGTGAATCTGGCAATTATGTGTCTTGGAGTTGCTCTTCTCGAGGAGTATCTTTGTGGCATCTCTGTATTTCCTGAATTTGAATGTTGGCCTGCCCTACTAGGTTGGGGAAGTTCTCCTGGATGATATTCTGAAGAGTGTTTTCCAACTTGATTCCATTTTCCCCCTCACTTTCAGGCACCCCAATCAGACGTAGATTTGGTATTTTTACATAATCCCATACTTCTTGCTGGCTTTGTTCATTTTTTTTC
>NW_022316075.1:0-1638 GCF_002776525.5 Piliocolobus tephrosceles
CCCAAAGCCCCAGAAGCCTACCCCGGCACCAGTGTGCCCAGAATGAAGAATATAGGGTCATGGAAGATGATTTTGCAAGTTTAAGATTTAATTTCTGCCCTGTTGGGTTTATGACTTGCATGAAGTCTCCTGTTCTTCTCTTTCAACTGCTATTTCCCTTTTGAAATGAGATTGTTCAACCGCTGCCTATAAAACCATTGTAATTTGGAAGTAAATAACTTGTTTTTGATTTTACCGGCTCATAGCTGGTAGAAATTTGTCTTGGATCTCAGATAAATCTTTGCATTTTAGATGTTTAAGTTGATTCTAAACCTGATAAGGCTTTGGAGATTCTTGAGATAAACTGATTGGATTTTGTATGTAAGAAAGAAGTTTATGTCTTCAGCTTTTTGTTCTTTATATCCTCAACTAACAATATTTTGGGGTTTCTATGATTTTTTGCTGAAATTTGTATTCCCTTTTTAATTTATCTTGTTCATAATCTGTAATTATTTTCTTTGTAGTTACCATTGAAATGACATACTGCATCCTATAGTTATACCATACACATTGAAATCAATGTGAACTTCGATTCCTTACAAAAACTCTACTTTTCCACAGCTACGTTTCCACTTCACATTATTGATGTCACTAATTACAACTTTATATGTGGTGTACATGTTAACAGAAATGTATTCTTATTCGTACACATTTGTAATGTAAATCTTGAAGAAAATGACAGTAAAAAGCAAACTTTCACAAATATGCGTTTCCACATTTTTCTTACACCTACCTTTACGAGAGGTCTTTATACCTCTATATGACTTCATGTTCCTGTCTAAAATTCTTTCATTTCAAAGCGAATTACTCTCTTTAGAATTTCTTGTAGAGCAGTTCTAATGGCAATGAACTCCTTCAGCTTTTACACCACATAGTCTTAATAACTTTCTAATTTTTAAGAAATAATTTGGCTGGGTGCAGTGGCTAATGCCTGTAATCCCAGCACATTGGGAGGCCAATGTGGGGATTCATGAGGTCAAGAGATTGAACCATCCTGGCCACTGTGGTGAAACCCCATCTCTACTAAAAATACCAAAATTAGCTGGGTGTGGTTGTGCCTGTCTATAGTCCTAGTTACTCAGGGGGCTCAGGCAGGATAATTGCTTGAACCCGGGAGGCAGAGATTGCAGTGAGCTGAGATCGCACCACTGCACTCCAACCTGGTGACAGAGCAAAACTCCATCTCAAAAAAAAATTTTTTTTAAAGTTGGAATAATTTTTTTTTGCCAAGTATGGAATTATTGGGTGAAATTATTTCTTTATTGATCACATTAAATATATCACCTACTGTATCTTCCAAAGACTCTCATAAGAAATCTGTGGATCATCTTGTCCAGGATCCCTTGCACCCCATGCATCATATTTCTCTTCCTGCTTTTTATTTTCATTGTTGTTGTTGTTTTAGATGGAATTTTGCTTTTGTTGTGCAAGCTGGAGTGCGATGGTGCAATCTCGACTCACTGCAACCTCCGCTTCCCAGGTTTAAGCTATTTTCCTGGCTTAGCCTCCCAAGTAGCTGGAATTACAGATGTGTGCCCCCATGCCCAGCTAATTTTTTGTATTTTTAGTAGAAATAGGGTTTCACCATGTTAGCCAGGC
>NW_022316076.1:0-1488 GCF_002776525.5 Piliocolobus tephrosceles
ATGATATTAATCTAGTTCCAAATGTTAATTTTATTAATTTCAATATGGTAAATGAAAAAAAAAAATTTAATAATAACAATAATCATAATAGTAGTAATAATAATAATAATAATAGTAACAACAGTAATAGTAACAATAATAATAGTAGTACTTGTAGTAGTAGTAGTAGTGGTAATAGTAATAATAGTAATAATAATAATAATAATAATAACAGTAATAATAATAACAGTAATAATAATAATAATAATAATAACATGAGCTTAATGAGCAATTGTGCAAACACTTCTTCTCATGTTGGCATGTATTTTGAAAATAATCCAAATGGTAGCAGTAGTAATAGTAGTAGTAGTAATGGTGGTGGGGTGGTAGGAAGTATGGGTAATGGTATCAGTGTAGGTGTAGGTGGTTTAAATAATGTCCATCAAACTAATAATTATACTATGCCAAAAAATATTAATGAAAATTACATACTTGATATAAACATGCTTAATAACATCAATAACAGTAATAGTAGTAATAATAATAATAATGACATGAGCGGATTAATAAATAATAAAAATAACCATTTGAAACTTAATTCTAATATACGAAATGGATTAGGATGTTCTATAAATACAAACATTAATGCAAAGTCAAATCAAAGCAATAATGATAATAATTCAACACACAATCATGGTCATAGTAACCATAACTCACCATTTGGTAATAATTTATATGACAACCATATGATGCATAGGAATATAAAAAGTATGATGTACCCCTGTGGTAATGTGAAAGAGACGAAAACAGTTAAAAATAATCTTATGCATAATAACAGAAACCCTAACAACAGTAGTACCAGTAACAATAACAATAACAATAACAATAACGGTAACAACAAAAACAAAACCAACAACAGCAGTAACAGTAACAGTAATATTAGTGACTACAACACAGATGATGTGTTACATAGCATAAACTACGCAAATTACCATGGTAACATGGGTAGTACTAATGATAATAGAAATATGCTTACATATAATAATATCCTTGATTATGAAAGAGTAATGAATAACCAAAACTATAATGATAGAAATAACACAGATGACAATGTGTCTATTGGTGAGGACATACATAACAGTTAGCGATTTTTAGGATCTGTTTGGACTAGCATATATATATATATATATATATATAAGGGATAAATGCGTATACATATTAGGAAATACATATTAAACAGCAAAAAAAAAAAAGACAAAAAAAAATAAAATAGACAAATAAATAAAAAAGTAAGTAATTTAATGAATGAAAGATCACGTATATACACATAACAACACGTACCAACATAAGGGAAATAAAAAAGAATTAAAAAAAAAAAAAAAAAAAAAAAATATACATAATATATGTATAGCGTAAACAAGTGGAACTACACTGCCATGAAATCAGTAACAAACATATTGGAAACACAAAATATGCATAAATAAATAAAAAAAAAAAAAAAAAAAAAAA
>NW_022316077.1:0-1638 GCF_002776525.5 Piliocolobus tephrosceles
GCCTGGCTAACATGGTGAAACCCTATTTCTACTAAAAATACAAAAAATTAGCTGGGCATGGGGGCACACATCTGTAATTCCAGCTACTTGGGAGGCTAAGCCAGGAAAATAGCTTAAACCTGGGAAGCGGAGGTTGCAGTGAGTCGAGATTGCACCATCGCACTCCAGCTTGCACAACAAAAGCAAAATTCCATCTAAAACAACAACAACAATGAAAATAAAAAGCAGGAAGAGAAATATGATGCATGGGGTGCAAGGGATCCTGGACAAGATGATCCACAGATTTCTTATGAGAGTCTTTGGAAGATACAGTAGGTGATATATTTAATGTGATCAATAAAGAAATAATTTCACCCAATAATTCCATACTTGGCAAAAAAAAATTATTCCAACTTTAAAAAAAATTTTTTTTTGAGATGGAGTTTTGCTCTGTCACCAGGTTGGAGTGCAGTGGTGCGATCTCAGCTCACTGCAATCTCTGCCTCCCGGGTTCAAGCAATTATCCTGCCTGAGCCCCCTGAGTAACTAGGACTATAGACAGGCACAACCACACCCAGCTAATTTTGGTATTTTTAGTAGAGATGGGGTTTCACCACAGTGGCCAGGATGGTTCAATCTCTTGACCTCATGAATCCCCACATTGGCCTCCCAATGTGCTGGGATTACAGGCATTAGCCACTGCACCCAGCCAAATTATTTCTTAAAAATTAGAAAGTTATTAAGACTATGTGGTGTAAAAGCTGAAGGAGTTCATTGCCATTAGAACTGCTCTACAAGAAATTCTAAAGAGAGTAATTCGCTTTGAAATGAAAGAATTTTAGACAGGAACATGAAGTCATATAGAGGTATAAAGACCTCTCGTAAAGGTAGGTGTAAGAAAAATGTGGAAACGCATATTTGTGAAAGTTTGCTTTTTACTGTCATTTTCTTCAAGATTTACATTACAAATGTGTACGAATAAGAATACATTTCTGTTAACATGTACACCACATATAAAGTTGTAATTAGTGACATCAATAATGTGAAGTGGAAACGTAGCTGTGGAAAAGTAGAGTTTTTGTAAGGAATCGAAGTTCACATTGATTTCAATGTGTATGGTATAACTATAGGATGCAGTATGTCATTTCAATGGTAACTACAAAGAAAATAATTACAGATTATGAACAAGATAAATTAAAAAGGGAATACAAATTTCAGCAAAAAATCATAGAAACCCCAAAATATTGTTAGTTGAGGATATAAAGAACAAAAAGCTGAAGACATAAACTTCTTTCTTACATACAAAATCCAATCAGTTTATCTCAAGAATCTCCAAAGCCTTATCAGGTTTAGAATCAACTTAAACATCTAAAATGCAAAGATTTATCTGAGATCCAAGACAAATTTCTACCAGCTATGAGCCGGTAAAATCAAAAACAAGTTATTTACTTCCAAATTACAATGGTTTTATAGGCAGCGGTTGAACAATCTCATTTCAAAAGGGAAATAGCAGTTGAAAGAGAAGAACAGGAGACTTCATGCAAGTCATAAACCCAACAGGGCAGAAATTAAATCTTAAACTTGCAAAATCATCTTCCATGACCCTATATTCTTCATTCTGGGCACACTGGTGCCGGGGTAGGCTTCTGGGGCTTTGGG
>NW_022316078.1:0-1319 GCF_002776525.5 Piliocolobus tephrosceles
GCAAAGCCACAGGTACAGTGCTGCCCAAAGCCCCAGAAGCCTACCCCCGGCACCAGTGTGCCCAGAAAGAAGGATATGGAGTCAGGAAGATGATTCTGCAGCTTTAAGATTTAATTTCTGCCCTGTTGAGTTTATGACTTGCATGAGGCCTCTTCTTCTCTTTCAACTGATATTTCCCTTTTGAAATGAGATTGTTCAACCACTACCTATAAAACCTTTGTGATTTGGAAGTAAATAACTTGTTTTTGATTTTACAGGCTCATAGCTGATAGAAATTTGTCTTGGATCTCAGATAAATCTTTGCATTTTAGACGTTTAAGTTGATTCTAAACCTGATAAGGCTTTGGAGATTCTTGAGATAAACTGATTGGATTTTGTATGTAAGAAAGAAGTTTATGTCTTCAGCTTTTTGTCCTTTATACCCTCAACTAACAATATTTTGGGGTTTCTATGATTTCTTGCTAAAATTTGGATTCCCGTTTCAATTTATCTTGTGCATAGTCTGTAATTATTTTATTTGTAGTTACCATTGAAATGACATACTGCATCCCATAGTTATACCATCCACTTTGAAATCCCAATGTGAATTTAACTTCGATTCCATTCAAAAACTCTACTTTTCCACAGCTATGTTTCCACTTCACATTATTGATGTCACTAATTACAACTTTATACATGGTGCATATGTTAACAGAAATGTATTCTTATTCGTAGACATTTGTAAAGTAAATCTTGAAGAAAATGAGAGTAAAAAGCAAATTTCATAAATACATGTTTCCATGTTTTTCACACACCTACCTTTACGAGAGGTCATTATAACTCTATATGACTTCATGTTGCTGTCTAAAATTCGTTCATTTCAAAGTGAATTGCCCTCTTTAGCATTTCTTGTAGAGCAATTCTAATGGCAATGAACTCCAGCAGCTTTTACATCACATAGTCTTAACAACTTTCTAATTTTTAAGAAATAATTTGGCTGGGTGCAGTGGCTAATGCCTGTAGTCCCAGCACATTGGGAGGCCAAGGTGGGTGGATCACACAGTCAAGAAATAGAGACCTTCCTGGCTACCGTGGTGAAACCCTGTCTCTACTAAAAATACAACAATTAGCTGGGCGTGGTTGTGCACACGTATAGTCCCAGCTACTTAGGAGGCTCAGGCAGGAGAATTGCTTGAACCTGGGAGGTTCAATGAGCTGAGATCACACCACTGCAATGAGCTGAGATGACACCACTGCACTCCAGCCTAGTGACAGAGCAAAACTCTGTCTCAGAATAATAATAATAATAATAATAATAATAATAATAATAATAATAATAA
>NW_022316079.1:0-1319 GCF_002776525.5 Piliocolobus tephrosceles
TTATTATTATTATTATTATTATTATTATTATTATTATTATTATTATTCTGAGACAGAGTTTTGCTCTGTCACTAGGCTGGAGTGCAGTGGTGTCATCTCAGCTCATTGCAGTGGTGTGATCTCAGCTCATTGAACCTCCCAGGTTCAAGCAATTCTCCTGCCTGAGCCTCCTAAGTAGCTGGGACTATACGTGTGCACAACCACGCCCAGCTAATTGTTGTATTTTTAGTAGAGACAGGGTTTCACCACGGTAGCCAGGAAGGTCTCTATTTCTTGACTGTGTGATCCACCCACCTTGGCCTCCCAATGTGCTGGGACTACAGGCATTAGCCACTGCACCCAGCCAAATTATTTCTTAAAAATTAGAAAGTTGTTAAGACTATGTGATGTAAAAGCTGCTGGAGTTCATTGCCATTAGAATTGCTCTACAAGAAATGCTAAAGAGGGCAATTCACTTTGAAATGAACGAATTTTAGACAGCAACATGAAGTCATATAGAGTTATAATGACCTCTCGTAAAGGTAGGTGTGTGAAAAACATGGAAACATGTATTTATGAAATTTGCTTTTTACTCTCATTTTCTTCAAGATTTACTTTACAAATGTCTACGAATAAGAATACATTTCTGTTAACATATGCACCATGTATAAAGTTGTAATTAGTGACATCAATAATGTGAAGTGGAAACATAGCTGTGGAAAAGTAGAGTTTTTGAATGGAATCGAAGTTAAATTCACATTGGGATTTCAAAGTGGATGGTATAACTATGGGATGCAGTATGTCATTTCAATGGTAACTACAAATAAAATAATTACAGACTATGCACAAGATAAATTGAAACGGGAATCCAAATTTTAGCAAGAAATCATAGAAACCCCAAAATATTGTTAGTTGAGGGTATAAAGGACAAAAAGCTGAAGACATAAACTTCTTTCTTACATACAAAATCCAATCAGTTTATCTCAAGAATCTCCAAAGCCTTATCAGGTTTAGAATCAACTTAAACGTCTAAAATGCAAAGATTTATCTGAGATCCAAGACAAATTTCTATCAGCTATGAGCCTGTAAAATCAAAAACAAGTTATTTACTTCCAAATCACAAAGGTTTTATAGGTAGTGGTTGAACAATCTCATTTCAAAAGGGAAATATCAGTTGAAAGAGAAGAAGAGGCCTCATGCAAGTCATAAACTCAACAGGGCAGAAATTAAATCTTAAAGCTGCAGAATCATCTTCCTGACTCCATATCCTTCTTTCTGGGCACACTGGTGCCGGGGGTAGGCTTCTGGGGCTTTGGGCAGCACTGTACCTGTGGCTTTGC
>NW_022316080.1:0-1576 GCF_002776525.5 Piliocolobus tephrosceles
GTAGCTATTAACCTAAGAAAACAGAAATTGTATGGGAAAGAAAATGTATCACAAAAATTTTTTTGTTTAGTAGCCAACAGTATTTATATAGCTATATAGTGTAAACACTGACTTGGTTTAGTAAAAAACTTGAAATCAAATGATATTGGGAGAATAGGAGAAGGGGCAGGGAGGTGGTAGATATCAGTTAAATACTCTTCTCTCACAACAACAAGTTCATGTCTAACTGAAAATCCAGGAGGAGCAACATAAACAAATCATTTAAAAATATAGCGGTAAATCCAGAAGCAGCTAAAAAAGTTGAAAGAGGCCACTGCTATGGGGTTGTGGGGCTGCAGAATGGCAGTACATGTGCAAGGGATTGATGTATTTATTATAAGGCTTTCCGTAGCTTTTTTTAAATTAAAAAATACATATGCATGCATTACTTTTAAAGTGGCTCTTTTAAAAATTATGAAATAATGTGAAGAATTTAACTTTTTTAAAAAACCTTTAATTCTAATGAGATGCACTCTCAGAAACCTGGCAATATACAGAAGGCCCCATTTCCTGGGGCTTCCCAAGAGTGCTGTTTTCACAGGACAATTAAGCAGATGAAAAGTTTTGTTTGTTTTTGTATCAGACAGATTTTACTTACACATAGGCACACACACGTGCACACAACATAACCTTACAGATAAAGACATATGTCCTCCATTCCAGTCCTTTAAACTCCATCCCCCAAGCAATTAGGAACATAAATTTAATGTCATTCTTCCTAGTCTACAGCTTTTAATATTTTTACTACAATGCATATGCACATACATCTTTAAAAAAATACTAATTTACTTATTAGGTTTTGATATTTTCATTTAAATGTTATCATTATGTACGTATTATTCTGGTACCTGCTTTACTCATTTAATATGTTGATACCTATCTATATTCACATATGGATCTAGTGCCTTCATTGTATTTCATCACATGAGTACAGCAGAATTTATTTTGCCAGCCAATTTTTCTACTCTTACAATCAATGTGGCAGTGAATATCTTTATGCAAACCTCATGCCAACACATACGAAAATGTCTTCTGCATGTATACCTAGACACGGAATTGCCGGGTTATGGGGAGGCACATTTTCCATTTTACTAGGTCACTGGGTCAGCATCGTTTTTAAACACAATTAAATAGCGCTGTTGGCAGATTCTGGTTCCTGGGTGACAGGCTTGTACAGACTGGCCCAGCTCGGGGTGGAGGCCTTATCTGAAATACCACTTGTGTCGCTGTCACAACAGTGCTGGAGGCTCTCTTTTCAGAGGTGGCAGTTTTGGACCAGAGCAGAGAGACACATTTATTCACATTCTTTCTAACAAGGTGGTGTTTGACTCTTAAAGGACTGATAAGGTTCTTTTCTTTTTCACATATGTGAGGGGAAAGCACTAGGTAACATACAGCGAAGAAGACCGAGGGAGGATGAGCAAAGTAGAAATATATAGCACATGACATGGACAAGGAAGGCCGCCACGGGTGGGAGGTGGGTGTATACATTTTTCCATTCATTCATTATCAGTACAGTTGACTTTTGAACAACTCA
>NW_022316081.1:0-1576 GCF_002776525.5 Piliocolobus tephrosceles
TGAGTTGTTCAAAAGTCAACTGTACTGATAATGAATGAATGGAAAAATGTATACACCCACCTCCCACCCGTGGCGGCCTTCCTTGTCCATGTCATGTGCTATATATTTCTACTTTGCTCATCCTCCCTCGGTCTTCTTCGCTGTATGTTACCTAGTGCTTTCCCCTCACATATGTGAAAAAGAAAAGAACCTTATCAGTCCTTTAAGAGTCAAACACCACCTTGTTAGAAAGAATGTGAATAAATGTGTCTCTCTGCTCTGGTCCAAAACTGCCACCTCTGAAAAGAGAGCCTCCAGCACTGTTGTGACAGCGACACAAGTGGTATTTCAGATAAGGCCTCCACCCCGAGCTGGGCCAGTCTGTACAAGCCTGTCACCCAGGAACCAGAATCTGCCAACAGCGCTATTTAATTGTGTTTAAAAACGATGCTGACCCAGTGACCTAGTAAAATGGAAAATGTGCCTCCCCATAACCCGGCAATTCCGTGTCTAGGTATACATGCAGAAGACATTTTCGTATGTGTTGGCATGAGGTTTGCATAAAGATATTCACTGCCACATTGATTGTAAGAGTAGAAAAATTGGCTGGCAAAATAAATTCTGCTGTACTCATGTGATGAAATACAATGAAGGCACTAGATCCATATGTGAATATAGATAGGTATCAACATATTAAATGAGTAAAGCAGGTACCAGAATAATACGTACATAATGATAACATTTAAATGAAAATATCAAAACCTAATAAGTAAATTAGTATTTTTTTAAAGATGTATGTGCATATGCATTGTAGTAAAAATATTAAAAGCTGTAGACTAGGAAGAATGACATTAAATTTATGTTCCTAATTGCTTGGGGGATGGAGTTTAAAGGACTGGAATGGAGGACATATGTCTTTATCTGTAAGGTTATGTTGTGTGCACGTGTGTGTGCCTATGTGTAAGTAAAATCTGTCTGATACAAAAACAAACAAAACTTTTCATCTGCTTAATTGTCCTGTGAAAACAGCACTCTTGGGAAGCCCCAGGAAATGGGGCCTTCTGTATATTGCCAGGTTTCTGAGAGTGCATCTCATTAGAATTAAAGGTTTTTTAAAAAAGTTAAATTCTTCACATTATTTCATAATTTTTAAAAGAGCCACTTTAAAAGTAATGCATGCATATGTATTTTTTAATTTAAAAAAAGCTACGGAAAGCCTTATAATAAATACATCAATCCCTTGCACATGTACTGCCATTCTGCAGCCCCACAACCCCATAGCAGTGGCCTCTTTCAACTTTTTTAGCTGCTTCTGGATTTACCGCTATATTTTTAAATGATTTGTTTATGTTGCTCCTCCTGGATTTTCAGTTAGACATGAACTTGTTGTTGTGAGAGAAGAGTATTTAACTGATATCTACCACCTCCCTGCCCCTTCTCCTATTCTCCCAATATCATTTGATTTCAAGTTTTTTACTAAACCAAGTCAGTGTTTACACTATATAGCTATATAAATACTGTTGGCTACTAAACAAAAAAATTTTTGTGATACATTTTCTTTCCCATACAATTTCTGTTTTCTTAGGTTAATAGCTAC
>NW_022316082.1:0-1555 GCF_002776525.5 Piliocolobus tephrosceles
TATTGTTTAGTAGTGAACAGTATTTATATAGCTATTGTAGTATAAACACTGACTTGGTTTAGCAAAAAAATTGAAATCAAATGATATTGGAAGAATAGGAGAAGGGGCAGGGACGTGGTAGATATCAATTAAATACTCTTCTCTCGCAACAACAAGTTCATGTCTAACTCTGAAAATCTGAGAGGAGCAACATAAACAAATCATTAAAAAATATAGCAGTAAATCCAGAAGCAGCTAGAAAAGTTGAAAGAGGCCACTGCTATGGGGTTGTGGGGCTGGGGAGAGGCAGTACATGTGCAGGGGATTGATGTATTTATTATAAGGCGTTCTGTAACTGCTTTTAAATTAAAAAATTCATATGCATGCATTACTTTTAAAATGGCTCTTTTAAAAATTATGAAATAATGTAAAGAATTTAACTTTTTTAAGAAAGCTTTAATTCTAATGAGATGCACTCTCAGAAATCTGGCAATATACAGAAGGCCCCATTTCCTGGGGCTTCCCAAGAGTGCTGTTTTCACTGGACAATTAAGCAGATGAAAAGTTTTGCTTATTTTTGTATCAGACAGATTTTACTTACACATAGGCACACGCACGTGCACACAACATAACCTTACAGATAAAGACATATGTCCTCCATTCCAGTCCTTTAAACTCCATCCCTCAAGCAATTAGGAACATAAATTTAATGTCATTCTTCCTAGTTTACAGTTTTTAATATTTTTACTACAATACATACGCACATATATCTTTAAAAAATACTAATTTACTTATTATGTTTTGAAATTTTCATTTAAATGTTATCATAATGCATGTATTATTCTGGTACTTGCTTTACTCATTTAATATGTTGAGACTTATCTATATTTACATATGGATCTAGTGCCTTCATTGTATTTCGTCATATGAGTACAGCAGAATTTATTTTGCCTGCCAATTTTTTTACTCTTACAATCAATGTGGCAGTGAATATCTTTATGCAAACCTCATGCCAACACATACGAAAATGTCTTCTGCGTGTATACCTAGACACGGAATTGCTGGGTTACAAGGAGGCACATTTTCCATTTTACTGGGTCAGCATCATTTTTAAACACAATTAAATAGCGCTGTTGGCAGATTCTGGTTCCTGGGTGACAGGCTTGTACAGACCGGCCCAGCTGGGGGTGGAGGCCGTATCTGAAATACCACCTGTGTCACTGTCACAACAGTGCTGGAGGCTCTATTTTCAGAGGTGACAGTTTCGGACCAGAGCAGAGAGACACATTTATTCATGTTCTTTCTAACAAGGTGGTGTTTGACACTTAAAGTACTGATAAGGTTCTTTTCTTTTTCACATATATGAGGGGAAAGCACTAGGTAACATACAGCGAAGAAGACCGAGGGAGGATGAGCAAAGTAGAAATATAGAACACATGACATGGACAAGGAAGGCCCCCACGGGTGGGAGGTGGGTGTATACATTTTTCCATTCATTCATTATCAGTACAGTTGACTTTTGAACAACGCAGGGTTGGGCTGTCAACCCCCATGTAGTTGAAAATCCATGCATGAC
>NW_022316083.1:0-1555 GCF_002776525.5 Piliocolobus tephrosceles
GTCATGCATGGATTTTCAACTACATGGGGGTTGACAGCCCAACCCTGCGTTGTTCAAAAGTCAACTGTACTGATAATGAATGAATGGAAAAATGTATACACCCACCTCCCACCCGTGGGGGCCTTCCTTGTCCATGTCATGTGTTCTATATTTCTACTTTGCTCATCCTCCCTCGGTCTTCTTCGCTGTATGTTACCTAGTGCTTTCCCCTCATATATGTGAAAAAGAAAAGAACCTTATCAGTACTTTAAGTGTCAAACACCACCTTGTTAGAAAGAACATGAATAAATGTGTCTCTCTGCTCTGGTCCGAAACTGTCACCTCTGAAAATAGAGCCTCCAGCACTGTTGTGACAGTGACACAGGTGGTATTTCAGATACGGCCTCCACCCCCAGCTGGGCCGGTCTGTACAAGCCTGTCACCCAGGAACCAGAATCTGCCAACAGCGCTATTTAATTGTGTTTAAAAATGATGCTGACCCAGTAAAATGGAAAATGTGCCTCCTTGTAACCCAGCAATTCCGTGTCTAGGTATACACGCAGAAGACATTTTCGTATGTGTTGGCATGAGGTTTGCATAAAGATATTCACTGCCACATTGATTGTAAGAGTAAAAAAATTGGCAGGCAAAATAAATTCTGCTGTACTCATATGACGAAATACAATGAAGGCACTAGATCCATATGTAAATATAGATAAGTCTCAACATATTAAATGAGTAAAGCAAGTACCAGAATAATACATGCATTATGATAACATTTAAATGAAAATTTCAAAACATAATAAGTAAATTAGTATTTTTTAAAGATATATGTGCGTATGTATTGTAGTAAAAATATTAAAAACTGTAAACTAGGAAGAATGACATTAAATTTATGTTCCTAATTGCTTGAGGGATGGAGTTTAAAGGACTGGAATGGAGGACATATGTCTTTATCTGTAAGGTTATGTTGTGTGCACGTGCGTGTGCCTATGTGTAAGTAAAATCTGTCTGATACAAAAATAAGCAAAACTTTTCATCTGCTTAATTGTCCAGTGAAAACAGCACTCTTGGGAAGCCCCAGGAAATGGGGCCTTCTGTATATTGCCAGATTTCTGAGAGTGCATCTCATTAGAATTAAAGCTTTCTTAAAAAAGTTAAATTCTTTACATTATTTCATAATTTTTAAAAGAGCCATTTTAAAAGTAATGCATGCATATGAATTTTTTAATTTAAAAGCAGTTACAGAACGCCTTATAATAAATACATCAATCCCCTGCACATGTACTGCCTCTCCCCAGCCCCACAACCCCATAGCAGTGGCCTCTTTCAACTTTTCTAGCTGCTTCTGGATTTACTGCTATATTTTTTAATGATTTGTTTATGTTGCTCCTCTCAGATTTTCAGAGTTAGACATGAACTTGTTGTTGCGAGAGAAGAGTATTTAATTGATATCTACCACGTCCCTGCCCCTTCTCCTATTCTTCCAATATCATTTGATTTCAATTTTTTTGCTAAACCAAGTCAGTGTTTATACTACAATAGCTATATAAATACTGTTCACTACTAAACAATA
>NW_022316084.1:0-1071 GCF_002776525.5 Piliocolobus tephrosceles
CTAGGCTTTTCTGTTGAAGGCATCAGGTTTCCTATTGGCATAAGGTGTTTCTAGAAATGTCACTTATGAGCTAGGGTTGGGAATGGGTGCCTTACAATTGTACCTGCTGCCCTATCCTAGTGTGGCGAAGCTGGTATTCAAGATGCAAGATAACGTCTTTACTTTTCAATTTCCTCTACTCAACCAAAAGGAAAAAAAAACATTTTTGTTACGGCCTTCTGAGTTGGTTGAGTTTGGTGAACAGATGACATAAGCCCTCCCTTTTCCACTGTGTCCAGTGTCTCCCTAGGTCATGTACCACTCTAGTCAACTGGGTTTAAGACCAGCCCAGCACTAGGGAGTGGCTAGGAATTGAAATACTCTTGTCCTATACTGCCTTTCAAGTTTTCCTGAGACCACCATAGCACTTTGGCCTATGGCGGCAAGGCCTGAGAATAAGTTCAAGCTCTGACTGCTGGAATAGGCTAATCACCTCTGGCTAGAATTGGCTCAAATGCATGAGCACTAGCTAAGCCCAACACAGCTTTGCTCTCCACTGTGGCAAGGAAGCTCTGAGTTCAATGTAAAGTCTCCAAGTCACTACATTCTCCCTTCCCCTAATGCACAGACTTTCTGTCTGCACTGTAAGGCCACTGCCAGCAAGTGGGGGAGGTATGGCATTGGTGATTCAGTACGTTTATCCTACCCTATTCAGTGCCTCTTTCAGCAATATGAACTTAAAACCAGATACCCTGATTGCTCATTTGATGTTTGGTTCTTGTGATGGTGCTTTTTTGTGTGTAGTTAGATGTTAAAATCTGGTGTTCCTGTTGGGAAAATGTGTGGTTTAGGCTTCTAGTCAACCATCTTGCTCTCAAGGATGGGTCCCAGGGCTCAGACATCCAGTTCCAGAGGCTCATATTGCCGTTATTGCTCAGGAAGCCTGGTGATACTGGAAATTGAAGGAAAGAAGGTGGATTTCCTTCTGGACACTGAAGCAAGTCTTTTTCTTCTCTCTAATATGGGCCTCCCCTCTTCCTGTAGCTTGACCAGGAAGCCATCTCAGGAAAAGTTCTATAGCTTGATAGCCAT
>NW_022316085.1:0-1071 GCF_002776525.5 Piliocolobus tephrosceles
ATGGCTATCAAGCTATAGAACTTTTCCTGAGATGGCTTCCTGGTCAAGCTACAGGAAGAGGGGAGGCCCATATTAGAGAGAAGAAAAAGACTTGCTTCAGTGTCCAGAAGGAAATCCACCTTCTTTCCTTCAATTTCCAGTATCACCAGGCTTCCTGAGCAATAACGGCAATATGAGCCTCTGGAACTGGATGTCTGAGCCCTGGGACCCATCCTTGAGAGCAAGATGGTTGACTAGAAGCCTAAACCACACATTTTCCCAACAGGAACACCAGATTTTAACATCTAACTACACACAAAAAAGCACCATCACAAGAACCAAACATCAAATGAGCAATCAGGGTATCTGGTTTTAAGTTCATATTGCTGAAAGAGGCACTGAATAGGGTAGGATAAACGTACTGAATCACCAATGCCATACCTCCCCCACTTGCTGGCAGTGGCCTTACAGTGCAGACAGAAAGTCTGTGCATTAGGGGAAGGGAGAATGTAGTGACTTGGAGACTTTACATTGAACTCAGAGCTTCCTTGCCACAGTGGAGAGCAAAGCTGTGTTGGGCTTAGCTAGTGCTCATGCATTTGAGCCAATTCTAGCCAGAGGTGATTAGCCTATTCCAGCAGTCAGAGCTTGAACTTATTCTCAGGCCTTGCCGCCATAGGCCAAAGTGCTATGGTGGTCTCAGGAAAACTTGAAAGGCAGTATAGGACAAGAGTATTTCAATTCCTAGCCACTCCCTAGTGCTGGGCTGGTCTTAAACCCAGTTGACTAGAGTGGTACATGACCTAGGGAGACACTGGACACAGTGGAAAAGGGAGGGCTTATGTCATCTGTTCACCAAACTCAACCAACTCAGAAGGCCGTAACAAAAATGTTTTTTTTTCCTTTTGGTTGAGTAGAGGAAATTGAAAAGTAAAGACGTTATCTTGCATCTTGAATACCAGCTTCGCCACACTAGGATAGGGCAGCAGGTACAATTGTAAGGCACCCATTCCCAACCCTAGCTCATAAGTGACATTTCTAGAAACACCTTATGCCAATAGGAAACCTGATGCCTTCAACAGAAAAGCCTAG
>NW_022316086.1:0-1088 GCF_002776525.5 Piliocolobus tephrosceles
GTGGACCAACCACTCTCCATGCATCAGCAAGCATGAACCCGAAACACGGCACTAAGTGAAAATAGCAAGTCAAGCTAAAAAATAACCAAGGCTTCCATTGATGTTCAAAGGTGGCACTTCTACTAACTCATTAATAGTCACTTAAGATGTATAGATTAGGATCATCCATTTAATAGATCAGGAAACTGAGGCTTGGACATCACACCACCTCTGAGTACCAGAGCTGAGACTGGAAGCCAGGCAACTGGAGGGCTCTTAACAGCAATGCTATAGTCAGAAAAAGCACAGTGTGATTCCCTTAATATAAAGTTCAAAACCAGACCAAACCATATACAGGGGAAATCTTTAAAGATAAAAATGGGTGGATGATAAACCCAAGCCCCTGACACTGTGCGGGACAAGAGCCTGTGCTCTGGGCAGGCCAAGCAGGGCTTTGGTTGCTCTCAGAAACCTTTCATTTTTAAGCAGGGCAGTGGATATTATGAGTTAATTAATATTCTCTAAATGTCTGTATTCATTCTACAGACTCCTGTACTGAGGCCCGCCCAGCCCCAATAATGCCTGCTCCATCTCCCTTCAACACTCTGACCCGAACATGGGTCTGCAGCCACCCCTCTGTCACACAGCAGAGCCAAGACATTGTGACAGCATTGACTCAACAGAGATAACAAAGGCGACCTGGACCTGGGGGACATCATCAGACAATGCGGCTTCCACAGCAGCTCCTGGAATGCCTCTCTCATCAGGACCTGGTGAGGGCCAGAAGTCTGCACTGTACACAAGCCTCCACTCCATCAACCGCACCCAGTGCTCAGGGTTTCCAGGACCAGAATTTGGGAGCCACCAATCTAGAAAACACTGCCCACAGCTAAGCTATTCCCTTCATAGTTTCACCCGGGATCATGCCTTCAGGAATTCAAGTATTATTGATCACCTACTATTGCTTGGCCTCTCTTCTAGGAGAGGTGAGCCCAGGATTTATATAGCCTGACTGTGCTGGCTGCAAAGAAAACTGAGTGGGGTGCAGGATGCTGGGGGCAGGGAGGCCCCAGACAGGTACTGGCCAGACACCTGGGCCTGGAATGCAC
>NW_022316087.1:0-8619 GCF_002776525.5 Piliocolobus tephrosceles
TCAATTTATACTTAGAACCAGACTTCTCATGTAACACAAGTAAAATTGCCATATTACACCTAACTTAAAACATTGAGAGGATCAAATAATATGTAAGAGCAGTCTATATACTACATAATGCACAATCAATTACAAAGTAAAGCTTTCTCAAATTAACTCAAAGGTCAAAAGTAAACAGTTAACATCCTTTAAAAAACCACACCAAAATAATATTTTGAGAAAATACGCACTTCGGCTACCCACTGAAGTTAAGGAGAGAACAGTCCCATCATCAAGAATTCCCCAGCGTTGTTTTTATGTTTTAATAATCACACATTATTCCCCCTGCTTTCTTTTGTGTATATTACTGCATGTTCTCCCTTTTTCCTTTTCTGTGTAACCTATCTTGGGAATCACTCGGTAGCAGTAAAAAGACATCTTACCCTTATTTACAGCTCCGTAGTTCTCCTTTAGGCGGAAGTACCAGTTAATTTTAATAGGCCCTTACTAGACATTTCAGTTATTTCCCATATTGAGCTACGGAAAACAGTGTGACAAGGACTTTCTGCATAGATTGTTTCATATTTATGGAGTATACCTTCAGGATAAAACGCCTCCAAGTAGGGTTTCCGGTTTAAATGTATTTGCAAGGTTGTGAGATTGTGCCAAATTCCCCTTCATGGAGTCGAGCCATTTTGCATTTTCACCAGCACTATATGAATGTAACTTCCCTTACAGCCAAACCAGAGGATGTATTGCTGTGTTTTTGGAATTTCCCTCAATAGGAGAGACACTGCAGTATAGTTGACATTTGCCTTTCTCTTATGTGTGAAGATGTGTTTAAGGATCATCTGCATTTCTTTTCCTGTGACTTGTCTATTTACCACTTTATTATCTTTCAGATTCACTTGAATCTAAAGATTCTCAATTCAGCCTATTTCAGGTCATTATTGTTTGTCTCTTCACTGTTGACTCTCACCTGAACTACCCAACCAGCCTCCTAGCTGGTCTCCCTGCTTCCACCCTTGCCTGCATTACAGTACATTCTCACAGAGTCGCTGGTCAGTCTTTTTCTTGGAGAATTAACTGTGATCCCCAGGCTATAATCCTCCAGTGGTTTCCCATCTCAACTAAAGTCCATATTCTTTGTCAGTGCTCACTGTGTGCACAAGGTCTTAACCCATCATATTCATTTCACTCTGCTGCAGCCACCCTTGTGTCTTTCTGTTCTTTGCCCAAAACGAGTTTGTTCCCATTTCAGGAATTCCATGGAAGATATTCCTCTCTGAAAGACCTCCCATCATCCTCACAAGACTCCCCCTCACATTTTTGGTTCTTTAAAAAAAAAAATAAGATGGGCTTTCTCTCTGTCTGTGAAGGTGGGGAACTTCTGTCTTATTTCAAAAAGAAAGGGACGCAACAAGCTCCAAGAGGCACATAAACAGCCATGAGAGTGTAGCCAGAGCTTCTCATTCCACTGTCATCTACCGACTGAAGGTTGCTGGCCATGGCTGATGCCTAGTACCCACAAAGCCTGCTATGCCACCTGGTTACCAGGAAGCAACCAAGTCAGGCTACTGGCTCATAATGCCCCACTCCGCAGACATACCAAATGCCCACAATGCCCATCCCTGCTGCTGCCTACCTTGTGGCCACCCTGCCCGTCTGCGGTGACTGCACTATTCGTCCTGGGCTGCCTGAGCTCTCCAGTCCTGAGAAAAGTGCCGGCGGTGGGGGTTTTATTGGAAGTCACGCTGGGCAATGAATTCCATAGAAAACCCTGGTTACTGAAGTCAGTTCCATTAGCATCTCTGTTTTTCTGAGTCTGGCAGCTTTCATTTGCGCACCAAATGTAGTTATATATACATTTCTGACTGCTTTTTTAAGTAAATGCTTCTCTCCTGTCTTACAAGTGTTAGTTCTTTGTCTTGAACTTGACCGTAGCCACTCCCAGAGCCCTGGTCTCACTGTCAGTAAACAGTGATGACTGTGACTTGCATGAAAGCCTAGGACACATCACATTTTCCATTTCTTGTCTATAAAATAGGGACTAAACTGCAGCAGAGCTGAAGAGACATTCATGCCAAAGTGGGAATTTTACAGTAATCAGAGCTCCATGGCTAAACTCCTTTGAGTAAAACCAAAACAAAAACAACTTTTTTAGGACTCTGGCCGTAACATGTCATAACTTTTGCAGTCATTTCAAGCATGTCCCCCAATTATTGTTCTTGTAGTTTCTGCTAATGTGACTTAAAACCATCTACTAAGAATATCATATACTCTCTTCCATGACAAAGTGTATTTTGAATTTAAGAATTCTACACATATTTGAGTCTGAATTATCCCAGTTATTAGCTTACCTTAAGGAATGGGAGAAAAGAAACAATTGGGCCCTTAACTGACTCGTTCACTTAGGGCCCAGACCAGCTGCATAGGTAAGGATAGAGAATGGGATGGGGACTCCAAAACTGAAGTATTTGAAATTTTACTGAGAAGAGGGAGAGACTAGACCAAAAAGGTCTCAACAAAGAAGGTTCAACAACAAAGACAGAGGCAGAAGCAGCCTTTGTCCCCCATGCCGAGCCCTGGGAAAGCCGACTACCGGCAGGAGGGAGCTGGAAGCAGAGGATGTCTCTGAGGGGGAGGGACGGCAAAGCGGTGGGGGCACTGGGGGCCAGAGAGATGCCAGAGAGCAAATGGCACCGGAATATTCACTCCGCCATCCACCCCAGCAGATCCCTTTAAACCAGGAGTGCACCGTGAGCACAGAAACATGAACGAGCACTAACAAGTCCTGAAAGGTCAGAGGGTGACTCTCGATTTCCCCTTGGCACACAGCAGAACTGTTTCTCTAGGTTCCAGGAAATGCCTGTGAGAGAGCTGTGTCCCCCAGATTCCCTTCATCACAGATGACACCCAGTGCTTAAGCCTACACCCTTGTGCACAATCCCTAGGAGTGCTGACTAATCCAAACCAAAGGCTCTGATGTTCCACAGGCAGAAAAGAGCAGGTGGACTGCAAAGAGAATCTCTCATGAACGCGGCACCCCCAAAGCCCATAGAGACAGTTCTTACCATGATGCCAAGAAACTGAAAACAATAAGCCAGACCTCACATATATTTCCATTTTCCTTCTGGTTTCATACTCCCTCCTGCAGCCCCTCCTCCCAATCAGCAGGGATAACCTGGAGGCTCCTGGGAACCTTTTCCCATTGGGTTTTTCCTGGCACGTAGCTCCCTACCTGGATGAGTCTCCTCGTAACTTCTATCACTTATACTCTCCAGCATCAAGTCTTTAGAAAGAAAAACACCAGGATAAGTCATTAGACAGAGTGACTCACCCACTCCTCCTACTTTAGCTGAAGCTGAAGGATGGGCTATTCTCCCACCCCACGCTGCTTCATACATGATCCCCTAATCTTTCTTCTGGGTTGACAAACCTCCCTACAGTTTCTCGGGCCAGAGTTCTACACTGGCAAAATCACTTTCGCGAAAACCCCAATCCCCTTTCCCAGCAGGAACCCAGAATCAGGTTCCTATACACTGATGCTAGCAAGTTTTTCCCTCAGGAAGTGAGTTATTTCATGGTACATACCGTTTTCGCTCCAAGCTGTTATCTGCAATTGTATAAAAGAAAACATTGTGAGAATCAGATTCTGCTGTGCGCTTCACACAGATCTGTTATTCTCTGGACAACGATAAAACACCAGAAGGTGGTACAGCGATTGAGCCATAGACCAAAGTCTCCAAAGACTAGCACAGAGGATAGCTTTAGAAAAATAATACCTTAATTCACAGAATTTACCTTTAATTTTATATGCAAATGCACAATGCTTAATCCAAGGAGGAAAACTGGTGCTGTGGAAAATGCCTCAGCATTCCAGTTGATAATGGATGCTGTCATTGAAAAGCACTCTAGTGGACCACATATAAGGTGGGAAGACACTCCTACTGAATTCCAGCTCCACAAAGAGAATAGGGTACAGTGTACATAATGCGCATTGCCAGATTTTCATATCAAAATTCATTGAGAAGTAAAGCAATCAGGAAAACAACATTGCTGTAAAAGATAAAAAAGGGGAGCCTTACGTGGGCATCATTCTTAGCATCATCATCTTCTTTTTCTTCTTCTTGATCTTTACATGGCGGTGAGCCTCTTAAAACCAGGCCATCCTCAGGACAAACTGGAAGGACACAGAGGAAAGATCAGTGCACGGGTGGTTGGTGACTGTGAGTCACTCAGGGAGCTTTGCTGGATGTGGTGTATGGAGGTGGTTGACAAGCATGAACTGAGTTGATCCTGGGCTATTCCCCTGAGTGGGAGAGGGATGGCAGAGAAGGGGAGCAGGAAAGACACGAGACATGAAGGCGTTGGCCTCGTACTAGAGGCATCAGGCAGCAACACAAAACAGACAGCCCCAAATGGATCTAAAATGCATAATGAGGGTCAGTGGAAGAGTGCCTTCCTCCCTCTCAAATGTTTTGAAACTCTTCAAAAAGAACAGCATTTTCTTAACATATTCAATACCCTGTCAGTACACTAGGATCCAATTACGCTGGTACTACATTTAGCATCTGTTTAAAAAAGTTGTTACTTGATTAAAAGCCTATTAATGAAATGGGCTGAATTTTACCCAAATTACTCTATTCTATTAAGCACACACTCTTTTTCATAGAAATCATTTAAAAAATTAAATATTAATATGCTACAATTAAAACTAGTCATGATTTCCTCTTTGTCTTTTTCTGGAACCAGGGTGTGTGCACAAAACCTATTGGGCTCCTGTAATCAGGGGCTTCAGCAGCTCCTGTGCCACTCTCCCTGAGGAGAGTCTGACTCTGAACACTTTCTGCCATGAGGATAAGTGTCCAGGTTCAAATATACACTGTTTACTGAAATGAGGAAATGTATACCAATAGAAATGGACAAATTCAGGAAAAAATGTCCATGCGTACAGGGGTGATTTTTTTGGTTAACTAGCTTACAAAAAAAAAAAAAAAATTTTATTCGATGCCGCTTCATTGAGATATACAAAATAGTGGTATAAAAAAATCAAAAATTTGGCCGGGTGCGGTGGCTCATGCCTGTTATTCCAGCACTTTGGGAGGCTGAGGTAGGCAGATCACGGGGTCAAGAGATTGAGATCATTCTAGGCAACATGGCAAATCCATGTCTCTACTAAAAATAAAAAAACTAGCTGGGGGTGATGGCACACGCGTGTAGTCCCAGCTACTAGGGAGGCTAAGGCAGGAGTATCAGTTGAACCTACAAGGCAGAGGTTGCAGTGAGTGGACATCATGTTACTGCATCCTGTCTAATGACAGAGCAAGAGTCCGCCCAAAAAATATTAAAAAATCACAAATTTTTATTAGTCATGTTAAATCTACCTTATGAGCTGTCAACATAAAGATTCTAGAAAGTAAAGAAGGTACAAAGAAGTTGACAGGAATCCTGTATTCATGCATAGGAAGACTAAACCTGACACAATACTACACATATGATCTACAGACTCACAACAACTGCTATGAAACTGGTAACAGCCATCTGTGCAGAAATGGAAAAGATAATCCTAAGAGTTTAAATAATTTATATATGCCTCAGATAACCATGGTAACTTTGAAAAAGAATAGTATTAGAGGATGCACATTCAGGAGATTGAAATCTACAAAAAAAAAAAAAAAAAAGATAAATTCAGATAGCATGCTCCTAGCTTGGGGGCACCCATGAGTATCACAGATATACAGAGCCCAGAATTACATGCATACATAGAGTCAGCTGATCTTTAAGAAAGGTGCCAAGAATACACAATGGGGAAAGGAAAGCCTCTTCCACAAATGATGGTAAAACTGCATGTTCTCATGAAAATGAAATGGAATGCTGACAGTGTGCTCAAGGTTGTGCTTCTCCCTCCATTTCCAAGACACTGGAGCTTTTGAAGTGAGCCCAGAGTGATTTTAATTCTGTCCTCCCTGTCCAGGGAGATGTCTTGATACCAGAGGTAAACAGCAAGGACAGACTAATGAATGTGCTGCCATGAAACCTAACAGTTCATAAGGTGAGGATCCATTTCTCCTATGCATCTGGGCACACTGCAGAAGAATTCTGTCTCCAGGATTAAGTAACTGCCTGTGACAGAACTGTGTTCCAAACCAAAGGCTCTGACATATTGCAGTGGCAGAGGCAGAAAAGAGCAGGTGTTCTCAGAAAAATCACCTTTAAATAATAAAGAAGATGTGATTGAAAGCACAGCATACTCAAAAACGTAGTACTTCTCACCCTGATGACATTGAACTCTGAAAATAACAAACTCAGCTTATATTTACTTTTTCTCTTTCTACACCCTCCCTCAGCCTCCTAAGCAGCAGGTATAACATGAAGGTTGCTGGAAATGCTGTTTCATTAGATCCCACCTGAAGTCTTGTTGACTACCTGGAAAGGCATCCTCTTTTCTGCTGAGATTCTCCAGAATCCACTCTTTAGAACCACCAATATCAGAATAAGTCAGTGAGAGGTGCACTTACGTCTCCTCCTCCAGGCGAAGACACACTGGCTCACACAGAATCTCCTGGTTGGGCCTCTGGGTTCACACACATTTCTACAGCCCCTCTGCTCATAGTTATCCACTTGCAAAATCATTTGCTCTCACCACACCCCCAATATTTTTTAACAGGAACCCAGATTAAGATTTCTACATATTAAAGCCAGCAAGTTTGTTTCTCAGAAAGTGACTTAGTTGAAGGTACGTACCCTGGACACGTGATGGTAAAATCTGCAACGAGACAAAAGAAGATGCTATGAGGATCAGATCAATTCTGCTGCATCCCTTACACAGACCTGTTAGTCTCTTGATGACTTCAGAAAACTAGCTGTGAAACAGTGGTTGAATCAAAGGTCAAAGGCCAAACATTCTAGCATAGAGGACACCTGTGGCAAAGACAAGCGCTTTTCCCACAGTATTTATCTTGGAGGTTGATGTAGATTGCTAAATGCACAGGGCCTAATCCAATGAGAAAAACTGGTGTGGAGGAAACTGCCTCTGCATTAGTTGATGATGGACGCTGTCCTTCAAAAACATCGTAGTGTGTCATGTATTAGATGAAAAGAAACTCCCACTGACATCCATCCTCACAAAGAGAATTGGGTATGTTGTACATAATGTGCCTTGTCATATTTCTATATCAAAATTAATTGAGAAGAAAAGAAATCAGGTGAAAAAAAAAATGTATACGTTGGCCCATTTTTAAGACAAAGTGCCTTGAACCAGTTTAGGTCAGCAAAGGACAGAAGAAATACTAGCTTCCTTCTTGGATGGGCAATGCCTGCTTGCTGGTCCCCCCCTTCTCCCCACTTAGTTGCCCTCAGTTCAATCAAAGAAAATTAAGTCTAAGATGAAAATTTACTAGCCTGCAAAGTACCTCGCATTGTCTGTTCTTATCACCCTACCCAGCTACTTGAAGAGCCCCTGAGCTGACTAGGATGGCAATGCATTGTGGGCTGCGAAAACATGCAGTAAGAGAATCCTGGAAAAACACCTAAGTCCCTCAACAACAATCAGTAGGCCACACCCAGGAAAACTGTAACCCCACAGGACTCAGCCTATGAGGAACCAGGGGAGGGACCTGCACACTAGGGGATAAATTGCTTGTTGAAACTCTGCTGGGTGTGTCTGCCCATCAGACACCGGGCCTTGCAACACTGTCATTAAAAGTCTCACTTTTGGCCAGGCGTGGTGGCTCACGCTTGTGATCCCAGCACTTCAGGAGGCCGAGGTGGGTGGATTACCTGAGGTCAGGAGTTTGAGACCAGCCTGGCCAACATGGCGAAACCCTGTTTCTACTAAGAATACAAAAATTAGCTGGGCATGGGGACATGGGGACACATGTTGTGATCCCAGCTACTCGGGAGGCTGAGGCAGGAGAACTGATTGAAGCCAGGAGATGGAGGTTGTACTGAGTTGAGATTGCACCACTGTACTCCAGCCTGGCCAGCTGAGCAAGACTCTATCTCAAAAAAACAAGGAAAGAAAATCTCACTTTGCTGTTTTTCAGCTCCATGAGTCTGTTCTTTGAGTTTGGACTGGTGAGTTTGTTTCTCACATCAGAAAACCAATGTTTCCTTAGAAGACAAAGAAAGGTGGTCTTACCTGGACATCATCATCATCCTCATCATCATCACAATCATTATCTTCACTTGGTGGTGGGCTCACTAAACTCAGGTTGTCCTCAGGAGAAGCTGGAAGGACACAGAGGAAAGATCAGTGCCCTGGTTGTTTGTCACTGTGAGTCACTCCAAGCTTTGGTGGATGTGGTGTATGGAGCTGGTTAACAAGCATGGACTGAGTTGATGCTGGGCTATTCCCCTGGGTGGAAGGGAGATGGCAGAGGAGGGGTGCAGCAAAGACATGAGACATGGAAGTGTTGGCCTTGTACTAGAGGCATCATGCAGTAACACAAAACAGTCAACCCAAAATGGAACAAAAACACACACTAAGGGTTAATGGAAGAGTGCCTTCCTCCTTCTGAAATGTCTTGAAGCTCTTCTAACAAACAACATTTTCTTAACATATTCAAGACCATATCTGTACACTAGGATGCAATTATGCTGCTACTACATTTAGCATCTCTTTTAAAGGATTTATGA
>NW_022316089.1:0-1088 GCF_002776525.5 Piliocolobus tephrosceles
GTGCATTCCAGGCCCAGGTGTCTGGCCAGTACCTGTCTGGGGCCTCCCTGCCCCCAGCATCCTGCACCCCACTCAGTTTTCTTTGCAGCCAGCACAGTCAGGCTATATAAATCCTGGGCTCACCTCTCCTAGAAGAGAGGCCAAGCAATAGTAGGTGATCAATAATACTTGAATTCCTGAAGGCATGATCCCGGGTGAAACTATGAAGGGAATAGCTTAGCTGTGGGCAGTGTTTTCTAGATTGGTGGCTCCCAAATTCTGGTCCTGGAAACCCTGAGCACTGGGTGCGGTTGATGGAGTGGAGGCTTGTGTACAGTGCAGACTTCTGGCCCTCACCAGGTCCTGATGAGAGAGGCATTCCAGGAGCTGCTGTGGAAGCCGCATTGTCTGATGATGTCCCCCAGGTCCAGGTCGCCTTTGTTATCTCTGTTGAGTCAATGCTGTCACAATGTCTTGGCTCTGCTGTGTGACAGAGGGGTGGCTGCAGACCCATGTTCGGGTCAGAGTGTTGAAGGGAGATGGAGCAGGCATTATTGGGGCTGGGCGGGCCTCAGTACAGGAGTCTGTAGAATGAATACAGACATTTAGAGAATATTAATTAACTCATAATATCCACTGCCCTGCTTAAAAATGAAAGGTTTCTGAGAGCAACCAAAGCCCTGCTTGGCCTGCCCAGAGCACAGGCTCTTGTCCCGCACAGTGTCAGGGGCTTGGGTTTATCATCCACCCATTTTTATCTTTAAAGATTTCCCCTGTATATGGTTTGGTCTGGTTTTGAACTTTATATTAAGGGAATCACACTGTGCTTTTTCTGACTATAGCATTGCTGTTAAGAGCCCTCCAGTTGCCTGGCTTCCAGTCTCTGTTCTGGTACTCAGAGGTGGTGTGATGTCCAAGCCTCAGTTTCCTGATCTATTAAATGGATGATCCTAATCTATACATCTTAAGTGACTATTAATGAGTTAGTAGAAGTGCCACCTTTGAACATCAATGGAAGCCTTGGTTATTTTTTAGCTTGACTTGCTATTTTCACTTAGTGCCGTGTTTCGGGTTCATGCTTGCTGATGCATGGAGAGTGGTTGGTCCAC
>NW_022316090.1:0-1125 GCF_002776525.5 Piliocolobus tephrosceles
GCCAGATCACGGAATGAAGCACTCTACAGTGAACACGTGGACCAACCGCTCTCCACGCATCAGCAAGCATGAACCCGAAACATGGCACTAAGTGAAAATAGCAAGTCAAGCCCAGAAATAACCAAGGCTTCCACTGGTGTTCGAAGGCGGCACTTCTACTAACTCATCAATACAGTCACTTAAGAAGTACAGATTAGGATCATCCATTTAATAGATCAGGAAACTGAGGCTTGGACATCACACCACCTCTGAGTACCAGAGCTGAGACTGGAAGCCAGGCAACTGGAGGGCTCTTAACAGCAATGCTATAGTCAGAAAAAAGCACAGTGTGATTCCCTTAATATAAAGTTCAAAACCAGCCCAAACCATATACAGGGAAAATCTTTAAAGATAAAAATGGGTGGATGATAAACCTAAGCCCCTGACACTGTGCGGGACAAGAGCCTGTGCTCCGGGCAGGCCAAGCAGGGCTTTGGTTGCTCTCAGAAATCTTTCATTTTTAAGCAGGGCAGTGGATATTATGAGTGCTCCTCTTACTAATTAATATTCTCTAGATGTCTGTATTCATTCTACACACTCCTGTACTGAGCCCCGCCCAGCCCCAATAACGCCTGCTCCATCTCCCTTCAACACTCTGACCCGAACATGGGTCTGCAGTCACCCCTCTGTCACACAGCAGAGCCAAGACAGTGTGACAGCATTGACTCAACAGAGATAACAAAGGCGACCTGGACCTGGGGGACACGATCAGACAATGTGGCTTCCACAGCAGCTCCTGGAATGCCTCTCTCATCAGGACCTGGTGAGGGCCAGAAGCCTGCACTGTACACAAGCCTCCCACTCCATCAACCGCACCCAATGCTCAGGGTTTCCAGGACCAGAATTTGGGAACCACCAATCTAGAAAACACTGCCCACAGCTAAGCTATTCGCTTCATAGTTTCACCTGGGCTCATGCCTTCAGGAATTCAAGTATTATTGATCACCTACTATTGCTTGGCCTCCCTTCTAGGAGAGGTGAGCCCAGTATTTATATAGCCTGACTGTGCTGGCTGCAAAGAAAACTGAGTAGGGTGCAGGATGCTGGGGGCACGGAGGCCCCAGACAGGTACTGGCCAGACACCTG
>NW_022316091.1:0-1125 GCF_002776525.5 Piliocolobus tephrosceles
CAGGTGTCTGGCCAGTACCTGTCTGGGGCCTCCGTGCCCCCAGCATCCTGCACCCTACTCAGTTTTCTTTGCAGCCAGCACAGTCAGGCTATATAAATACTGGGCTCACCTCTCCTAGAAGGGAGGCCAAGCAATAGTAGGTGATCAATAATACTTGAATTCCTGAAGGCATGAGCCCAGGTGAAACTATGAAGCGAATAGCTTAGCTGTGGGCAGTGTTTTCTAGATTGGTGGTTCCCAAATTCTGGTCCTGGAAACCCTGAGCATTGGGTGCGGTTGATGGAGTGGGAGGCTTGTGTACAGTGCAGGCTTCTGGCCCTCACCAGGTCCTGATGAGAGAGGCATTCCAGGAGCTGCTGTGGAAGCCACATTGTCTGATCGTGTCCCCCAGGTCCAGGTCGCCTTTGTTATCTCTGTTGAGTCAATGCTGTCACACTGTCTTGGCTCTGCTGTGTGACAGAGGGGTGACTGCAGACCCATGTTCGGGTCAGAGTGTTGAAGGGAGATGGAGCAGGCGTTATTGGGGCTGGGCGGGGCTCAGTACAGGAGTGTGTAGAATGAATACAGACATCTAGAGAATATTAATTAGTAAGAGGAGCACTCATAATATCCACTGCCCTGCTTAAAAATGAAAGATTTCTGAGAGCAACCAAAGCCCTGCTTGGCCTGCCCGGAGCACAGGCTCTTGTCCCGCACAGTGTCAGGGGCTTAGGTTTATCATCCACCCATTTTTATCTTTAAAGATTTTCCCTGTATATGGTTTGGGCTGGTTTTGAACTTTATATTAAGGGAATCACACTGTGCTTTTTTCTGACTATAGCATTGCTGTTAAGAGCCCTCCAGTTGCCTGGCTTCCAGTCTCAGCTCTGGTACTCAGAGGTGGTGTGATGTCCAAGCCTCAGTTTCCTGATCTATTAAATGGATGATCCTAATCTGTACTTCTTAAGTGACTGTATTGATGAGTTAGTAGAAGTGCCGCCTTCGAACACCAGTGGAAGCCTTGGTTATTTCTGGGCTTGACTTGCTATTTTCACTTAGTGCCATGTTTCGGGTTCATGCTTGCTGATGCGTGGAGAGCGGTTGGTCCACGTGTTCACTGTAGAGTGCTTCATTCCGTGATCTGGC